>NW_024545098.1:0-32672 GCF_018167655.1 Microtus oregoni
TTTTATTAAGTCTGGGTGCCTAGCATGAAGGATGATGCCACTCGCATTCAGGGTTAAACCACTCTGGGCACATCCTCAGTGATCTACCCAGAGGTGTGTCTCCCAGGTGACTCCAAATATAGTTAACTTGATGCTAAAGATGAACCATGGCATGCAGGGTGTACGATGTAATGTTCCCACTTGTGCAAACGTTGGGGGAATGAACAAGTGGAGCTCATTAACATCTCCACAGAGCTCTGCTTGCCAGCCGCCCTCTCTTCTGAACCAGCTGCTCAACACTGGCTTCACCGTTTGCTTTTTGTGCATTTCCCCTTGAAATTCCACTAAAGCTTTGATATTTTAATGCTGGGGACCAGGTCTGTCAAATGCTTTTCTCTGAACTATTTGTTTAGACCCTTCTGAAGTGGAAAGGAAGCCATTATAAAGCACAGTTACTGACCTGGGCAAAACCAAACATGGACCTCACAAACAGTATGGGGTGGGGGACAAAACGTTTGCCTGATTTACCAGAGCTGGGAAACAGGAGTGGCTGATCTGCAGACAGAGCCACGGAGGAGTCCTGAGGGGAGGGGTTGCTCGCGAGTGGAATTTGAAGTTATAACCCAAGTGTTGGTTATTTCAGGGAGTGGGATGTGTTTGAGCACTGTTCTCATTGTTTGTCCTCTTTTCTGTTTGTATTAGCTGGTTACAAAGTAGGCCATTGAAAGACAAAAAACGATTTTTCTCATTGACATTCATGGGAGGATTGAGACTAGGAGCCTCCAGTGTTATGTTTGTTTTTTTTTTTATTAAGCTTGGAATATTTATCTTTTCAGACCTCCCTTTTTCTTTGCAGTCCTGATTTTCAGTTTTCTTGGGTTCGGATATCTTTATAAGTTACATTCAGGGGGTCAGGCATTTAACATGGTAGCGGCAACCAGCACCAGAAAGAAAATGACTCAGGACACTAGGAAAGAGAGTTCAGCGGTCTGGCAGGTCCATGAGACAGCTTTTTACTGAAGAACACTAATTATACTCCAGTACATGTGGAAGCCACCAATAAAAGACACCCCTCTGAATGATGAAGTTACTGAAGCCAGTATTTCTAGACTGAGTCCCATCCCCAAACATTGTGGTGGCTATATAATTTGGTGTTTCTTGGAGAAAAGTTCTAAGCAGAGATGTATATAATTTCTTTGAAAGGGAAATAGAATTCAAGGGGTCGGGCAAAATTCACTAAGTATTCTGCTTTTGCCCAAATTACCATTTAATGTCAGGCTCACCTTTGCCCAGCAGACTGTATTGGCAGTCTCTTGCTTCCCTCTACAGCATTGGTTCTCAACCTCTGGGTTGCAACCTTCTTGGGACTCACATATTGGATATTTATGTTACAATTCAAAAACAGCAGCAAAAGTACAGTTATGAAGTGGCAATAAGGTCATTTATGGTTAGGGAATCATCACAACACGAGGAACTGTATTGAAAGGGCCTTGGATAGCTTTTAGTTGTTTTCTCTGATAGTTTTGAGACCACGGTAGGATGACTGACATCCTGAAGTGGTCCTTCCTGCCAGCGGAACTGTTCAGAATAACAGCAGCCTGTCCTTAACTCTCTGTCCCTTGAAACTAGGGATGTTACCTTCAACTTGCAAGTTTCAGGAAGAAAGATCTCAGTTTGGCTTTCTGGTGAGTGACAGTGGGTATAGCTGCGATGGGGAAAACGGAACTGATCACCGGGGTGTGGATTTTAAGGTTAATTGAACATTTGAGTTTATGTGGTAAGCCCGGCCCATGAATGAGAGATTAAATTCTCCACAAATAGTTATTGGATGACATTTATTGTCTAAAATATTAGCTTTGGAAAGATAACTAAAGGAGAGGTTTCAGAATTGTGAAATACCTATGCTGTCTGATTTTTATATGTGAGTGTCAACGCATATGAAGAATTTCAGAAATGTAGAAATGGCCCAGCAGTTGGTAAAGAGGAAACCTGATTGTACTAGAAGCAGGAAAGGTTATGGAGAAGAGGAGCATCATGGGAACTGTGTAAGACTGTTCCAGATAGGCAAAGTAGGGAAGACATACTGGATACAGGACTAGGGACCCAGAAGCTTGGTTTCCATGGAGTGTGCACAGAGTGCTGAGACCTCAGGGATGGTCAGGGCTGTAGGGACGGGATGGCTGGCACAGGAGCGCTAACCTAGGCCAAAGCACGGTGTGGGATCCTAAGCCTGAAGAGCAGCAGAATTAGGGAGGGGGGAGGGGTATTTCTCCCTGTGTTTCAGAAAGTTAAGTCAGCAGCCGTGTGACTTGTGTGGTACAGAGAATGCAGGCGAGGAGGCAGGACAGAGACCTGCTGTCGGGTTCAACACGCTGAACCGAATTAAGATGAGCAACTTCTTCGAACAGAGAATTCACCCTGGATTGAAATAGCATGCATGTGACTGGTTCAAAGCTTACAAAAGCAGGCTACAGGGTACATATGGAGTCTAGCTGGGTGACAATGCTTGCTCAGTGTGTGTGAGTGTCCTGATTTCCCACCCTGAAAACAACTTAACAAAAATTCGACCAACTTCCATCTTATCTCCACAGAAGTAAAGAACATCAAGTGCATGATATCATTGATAATGTTTTCATGCTCACAGACTTCTGGGTAATTGGGGGTGGGTGTTCTGAGGCATACTATAAGAATACATCATATAGGCACGTTAAAAACTATTTTTATATTGAGACCCTTAGGGAAACCCGGTGGAGAGTCTGGTATCTCAGGATGAGAGAGGAATACACAGAAGCATGGGTCCATGAAGAGACTGGAGAAGAGCCAGAGGTGAAACGGAAGATCAGGTGTGAGGGTGGAGTGCGGAAATGGGACTATGGACTGGAGACTTAACGTTGGTCTGAGCCGTAGTGGAGCCTGGATGTTGCTTCCTCAAGATGAAGGTGACTTGAAAAATGTCTGAGGACACTTCAGCTACAATTCCTGTAGCATCTTCTGCTGAACAAGCTCAGCAAGGGACACAAACAATGTTACCTCGAGTATTTCTTAAGAGAATACACACTTAAAGACATGCCTTTCTTTTTTAAAGAAAGTCCACATTTCGTATTCAGTTATGACTTTCCAGTATTGGGAACCCAAACTGGTCACAGATGGGAGCCTGGAGTGGCACTGTGGGATAATATGGTGGCTACCAATTGGGTAGGATCGAATTGATTTCACTAATTTCAGAACAGATTCTTGTGCTAGAAGAAAAGGTAGAGGAGTAACTCGATCAACTGACTGGAACATAAATGTGTTTATGAGAAAAAGTCACACATATCTATAACTGTTACGAGAAAACCCAGCTCAAAAGAAGGACCCATGTTGGGTTACCATGTCCATCTAGAGTTTTCCTTAGGTGCCGGCGGGGAACCAGCTCTTATCAGCGTCTTCAGGGCAGTGGGATAGTTTGCCCCCCCCCCCCCACTTTCCCTCTCCAGACCCCAAATGTTGGATATCTGCTTGATTTCTTGACTCTACCATTCTCTCACCTGTGTTTTCCCCCCCTCATTCCTTCTTTTCCCCCTCAAAACATTTACAGGTATAGAATTAGTAGGGGGTAGAACATGTATTACAAACCATGAGTTCTGTAAAGCAGATAGGCATAGCTTTCTGGGTTAAGTCAGGGCGGGTGTGTAGGTTTCCTCTAGCTTATTTATGCTTCTAATTCCCCCTAAAGCATCCCACTGAGGGAGGTTTGGAGAGTCTGGGTTTAAGTCTATGCTTCCCAGAGTCAGGAGAACGAGGGGCTGTTGTACCCTGATGGTAATGAAGACTCAGTATTCAAATGGGGTTGTTCAGGTATCTGTGTTCTGGTCACCTACTAGCTAGTACCCAGGATCAGTTCTGCCCTTGGACACACTGCAATGTAGCCATCACACTGAGGAAACCTTCTCCTTGCCTGCACTGCCATGCTGAGTGCCCACGCGCCTGTGCTTCTTTCCTCTTCTCTCTTCCGTCAAGACGCACTGCCGGCCTCTGAGTCATACGCCACTCTGACGTTCATCGAGAAAAGAAGGAGCTAAACTCTGCCCTTCAAAGTGACATCTTTACTTGGACTTGATGGAGTGGTTTGAGATCTTCTGGGCCTTGATGTCTCCGAGTCGCTCCTCGTCTAGTGGAACACCTTAGCCTCTCACCTTCCAAGGGCGCGAGTAACTGAGACCGGCAGCATCCATTGTCAAAAGCCGTCCTGCTGCCGTTTTGCCTCTGAACACGAGGTATGAAAGGAGTGTGGAATTATCCTCCTGCAAGCGGAGCCATCTGATTGTTCTGTTGTTAGAGATATGAGTGGCTTCACGGGTGACCCTGCTGCCACCCACCAGAGCTGCTGCCTGGCACGGCCTGCAGAGTTTGTAGCAGCTCTAAAGGATGGTTTGAGGCAGTGGAAAGCTCTTATGTTATAACCTTTCTGACCTTTCCTGGGGCTCACTCAAAAGCTATACCTGGGACTGTTTTTCCGCTGGTCTGTGAAGTGATATATCTTCATTAGGACTTAGAAGTAAATAATTTTTTAAACCCCTAAGAAGGAAGCAATTTGTCTTGAACACAGTGGATTTGATCTTTAGAGAGAGGTGAACAGCTAGCCTTTTTCCTCAGCAAAAGCTAAAGATGATGAATGAATTGCCCAGGGCTCAGAAAACCTCTTTACAATAGGGAACGTTATCTGTGGGGGGATTTTAAATCAATGCTAGTGTTGTCCTTGCCTAGGACTGCTGATTTCTACAACCGAGCAATGTAACTGCAAACCTGAGAAGGTTAGAATCAGGAATATCAAAGGAATAAATCTTGCATATTGTAAGTGTTCACGGTCTTCAAGGGAAGGATAAACTTGTGTGGATTAAATGCATTGGTGATTAACTCTGAGTCACCAATAATGGATCAGTGTCACATTAAGGAAAGAAATCAAAGCATTTCCCCTTGGAGTCAAGAGTGAGCCCAGATTGGAATTCTCTACTTGGGCGCCTGTGTCTTCTGTCCTTTGTCTGTCTGTTGCATGAGTTTGAATCTGTGCCTTTCTGAAGACTGCTTTCCGAAGCTGTCCATGTGTCTGTCTGTCACCGTCTGTCTATCCCTAAGAAAGGCTTTGCTCCATACTTATTGGCCAACACAAGAAGTTTCACATAGGGGAAGGAATAAGGGACATTTTCCAGGAATTAGGTTTTACATGGATTTAGTCCACCAAGTTGGAGCGCCAATTTGTAGGAGGAGGCCACTTATTCATTCCGGCCACCCAGAACCAAAATAACCACACAGAAACTTATTAATTAAATCACTGCTTGGCCCATCAGCCCTAGCTTCTTATTGGCTACCTCTTATATTAATTTAACCCATTTCTATTAATCTGTGTATCACCACGTGGCAGTGGCTTACTGGGTAAAGTTCCATCCAGCTCTGGCAGGGCTAATAGCTTCTCTCTGACTCCGCCCACTTTCTCCCAGCATACAGCCTAGCTTTCCCCCCCTAGTTCTGTTCTGCCCTTGCCATAGGCTCAAAGCAGTTCTTTATTCCTTAACCAGTAAAAGCAACACACAGACAGAAGGACCTCCCACACCAGTGTTCTCTTAAAGTCAGGGAAGTAGTCGGTCCCATGTTATCACCAAGTAACTTGCAGCATGCTGTCCACAAACCCCATTCAAGTGCTCAGCCTCCTGAAAGAGTCAGAGCTGTCTGTGCAACTAGCATGAACCAGGAAGCCTTCTTAAAAGAGCCGCGCAGTTTTTGCTGAGTCGGGAAGCCTTCTCGTAGAGAAACCGTGCCTCTGCTTGCTTCTAGCAAACAGAGCAAATCTTAAAAAAAAAATAAAAAAAATACAGCTACAAGAAGTCATGCTTAACTCCGTCCTTTGTGTCTAGAATCCCTTCCCAAGCTCTCTCAGGTTTTATGTGGATGCACTTGCTTCACATTGATGTGCCAATTGTAGGCAGAGACTGCTTGTTCATGTCCCAGCCATCTGAATGTCAATAATCACAGAGAAACTATATTAATTACAACACTATTTGGCCTAGTAGCTTGAGTTTCTTATTAACTAATTCTTACATCTTAAATTAACCCCATTTCTATTAATCTGTGTATCGCCACGAGGTTGTGGCGTACCAGGCAAGGTTCTGTTATGGTGTCTTTCTCCTTCAGCAGCTACATGGCATCCCTTTGACTCTGCCTACTCTCTCTCTATATCTCTGTTCAGATTTCTTGCCTGGCTTTGCTTTGCTAAGCCACTGGCCAAAACAGCCTCTTTATTAACCAATAATAGTAACATATCGATAGCATACAGCGGGGAATCCCACATTAGAATTTGATCAAACAAACAAATAAAATGTGGTCCCCATGTAGTGGTATGAGAAAGAATGGTTTTGGCTGAGAACATCCTGCTTTGTTACCCATCAGCTGGAGGTCTGAATACACACTATACAGTGGTATATATGTGTGCCACACATCTGTAGTCTGGGGAAAGGCAGACAGGACCGGAAGCTGAGATTAGAAAGGAGAATTGATGATTCCTGCCACTCCCAGAACCTCTTCTGAGATTTAGCACTTAAAATCTTTGTTAAACATATTGAGACTTACAAAGAAAGAAGTTCTAATATTAACACAAATCCACTTGACAGACAAGAGGGAGCCTGCTTGATCTTCCTCATTTATTGATCTTCCACACATGGCGGTTTTCCCTGCACTAGGGAAATTTGAAATTGGGCATTTGAAAACCTGAGATAGCTCAGCTTCTCTCCCACGGGCTAGGAATGTTGGGAGCCACAAGTTATAAAACTCCAGAGCTTTGGGCCAGTTTCATTGCTTTCTATAAAGATGTTTATTCATTGAATTATTATAGTAGAGACTGGGTGGATGTTATCTGCATCTCTCTGCTCATCTGTTTGTCTAATACAGTAATGGTTCTCAACAGGATTTAGTTGCTCTGCTGCCGACTTGGGTTTCTTCTTCTCAGATATGCTTTCTTTACTGATATGTTTCTTTGATGTATTGTGGCTGTGGTTTTAGCTTCTCTTGTTGTTCATTCAGGCTGGTATATCCCTGGTGTTCCAGACTTCCTGTCAGTTTTGGCTAATGAGCAATTAAGTGGTTTTCAGTGTGACTATGTCAAAAACATTTTGGTATGCAATAATACAAGTACATTACTTTTATTTTAAAAAAACGAGAAAAAATAAAATGAAAAAGGAGAGAACACAGATTCAGCTATATTTGTGTGTGGCTCAGAGGTAGTCTTGTGTTTATATGTGTCATTCAGGATATATTATGGACATAGACTCCTAGAACAGGCTATTTTAGAACCTGTCTTTTCTGTTCATTGTAGCAAACATGTTTTGATATTGTCCTCAGCTTTTATCAACCTTTATCAAGGGCTGCAAATTTCACTGTAGATTGACTTAAACTATCAACTCTGTTGGCATTGTTATGTCTAATTTTTCAGTGTTGTCAGCTGCCATGTGGGAGCTGGGAACTGAACCTGGGTCCTCTGAAAGAGCAACCAATGCTCTTAACCAATGCTCTGAACCATCTTTCCAGGCCCTAACTTTTCAGTGTTGTAAAAAGCACCAGTGAGTGCCCTTTGGGGTGCCAATGGTGACACGGTGATGCTTTTCAAGATGTAGAACCTTGTCTTTAGAAAGGTTATCAGTTCATAAAGCTCTCTCCTCTCCTCTCCTCTCCTCTCCTCTCTTCTCCTCTCCTCTCATCTTCTCTCTCTCTCTCTCTCTCTCTCTCTCTCTCTATCTCTCTCTGTGTGTGTGTGTGTGTGTGTGTGTCTGTGTCTTTCAGTACTGGGAATTGAACCTTGACCCTTCACATGCTAAGCAAGCTCTCCGAACTATATATCCTTAGCCTTCTGTCTTAGTGATGGTTCTATTGCTGTGAAGAGACACCATGACCAAGGCAGCTCTTATAAAAGAAAGCATTTAGGGCTGGCGAGATGGCTCAGCAGTTAAGAGCACTGGCTGCTCTTTCAGAGGACTCAGCACCCAGGTGGCACCTCACAACTATCTGTAGCTCCAGTTCCAGGGGATCAGACACTCTCACACAGGCATATGTGCAGGTAAAACTCCAATGCACATACAATAGATACAAGAAAGCATTTAATTGGGGGCTGGCTTACAGTTTCAGAGGCCTGGTGCGTTATCATTACAGTGGGGAGCATGGAGGCAGGTGGCAGGCATGATGCTGGAGCCGTAGCTGAGAACTTTACACCTTGATCTGCGGCAGCAGCAGAGGTAGACACACCGGGCTTGGTGTGGTCTTTTGAAACCTCAAAGCCCATCTCCAGCAACATACGTCTTCCAAGAAGCCATATCTTTTCCAGGGGCCACACCTCCTAATCCAGCGATTCTCAGCCTTCTGAAGGCTGAAATTACCCAAGAACCCTTTAATACAGTTCCTTAAGTTGTGACCCTCCCAACCATAAAATTATTTCACTGCTACTTCATAACTGTTATGAGGCATAATGAAAATGGGGTCGTGATCCACACATTGAGAACTGCTATCCTAGCCCTTCCAATCCCCCTCAAACAGTTCCCTGGTGACCATACTTCCCAACCTGTGAATCTGTGGGGCCTTCTCCTTCAAATCACCATGGCCTCTTTCATAAGTACATTTTCAATGGTAAAATATTTTCTTTCAAATTTGTGAGCAGTTTACTGTGGTGGACAGAAACCTTGGTGAGAGGGTGAAAAGAGACGGTTAGAGAGGTTCAGTCCCCTAGTGAGCATGGTCAAGTGAGTGTCACAGTGAGTCCCACGCTGAGATGGGGTCTCTAGAGCATGCAACATGCAGTTCTGCACCTACTTGCAGTGCTGGGGACCAACCCAAGGTCTTGCACACACTAGGCAAAGCTCTATTACTGAGACACACTCCCAGTCCAATCAATTTTTGAGTTTTAAAGTAGATTTATTTGTTTTTTTTCTTATTGTTCAGGTTTTCCCGAGCTATTGTGCTGTACTGTTGAGATTCTAGACCGCAAATCTAGTTGTCTAGACTTTCCATTACAGAAGTGATACTATTGGCAGACTCGGGAGCCTATTAATAAGATAATCGCAATTAAGGCTACTGCTCCATTAAAATATTTTTAGGGGATTTCAATCTGCTTGGTTCATACTCTGAATAATGTCAGTATTATTAAACGCAGATGACCTATTGAAGAGTGACTGGCTTAAGTAGCATTAACAATAAATTCAAATAATAATAGTTAAAAATTTTATTAAAAAAAAAAAGTACAAATGAGATGTAGAAAGCACGTAGGTTGATTTGAAGTTAGGCCCAGACAATTTTTCCTAAACAGACTTCAAGGTCAGAGCTCCTTTAGTGTTACAATGCTGCCACCTGGTGGTCAGGACGTCTTATTGCGGCAGTATTTGTGGCAGTGCATCATTAGTTAGAATTTTCTGCCTCTCTCCCAGAACAATTATTTGCAATCTTATCTACGGCTAAAATTTATTTTCCCCGAGTCACACATTGCAAACAATCACAGAGCTTTTCATCTGTTTACACAGAATTTCCGTCACAGAGTCACGGGTGATGAATGAGAGGCGGGGCACTCACCAATTATCATCGGTGTGAAGTCACGATGACTTCTTTCTGTTCTAATTAATAGAATCAAGGCGGCTTCGCCACCACAGCGGTGTGACGGCTTGATCTAACAGTTGACATTTCCCTGTGAGTTATGTTTGGCATCAGAAGGAGAAATTAGATTCAGACCTGGTGCAGTGGGGGGTGTGGAGGAGGCTAAGAAATTCTGAGTAGGGTTGAGGCCGAGGAGGTCACTCAAAGGGCCTGGGTTCAAGTGCCCTTTAGACATACAGGATCTGGGTCAGTCTGCAGCACACCTTGACAATGGGTGCACTCTGCTCATTGCTTTGGATGCTAACAATGAAAAGATCTCTTAAATGTCTTTGAAAATTAGACTATTGAGTGATGGTTTGCCATTTTCTCATCCTATTACTGGCCGGGCTGTGTTTTGACTCTTCCCAGCCCCAGAGGTCAAGTTATCCTTATTCTCTTATTTTCTGGTCTGGGCTCTGGAGCCCTTTATGTTACAGTCCTTAGCACTTCGAGATTTTGCAGCCCAAAAATGCAAATTGTAACATTAAAATTGGAAAGGAAATAGGAGTCAGTTGAGACTGACTCCTGGCCTTCTGGGAAATGAGGAAAATATAGAATGTGAATTAAGATGTGAAGTGCTGGGGGCAGCTGCGGAGAGGGGGGAAGCTGCGGAGAGGGGGGGGCAGTTGCAGAGAGCCGGGGGCAGCTGTGGAGAGCGGGGAGGGGGGCAGCTGTGGAGAGCGGGGGGGGGGGGCAGCTGTAGAGAGCCGGCGGTGGGGGGGGGAGCTGTGGAGAGCCGGGGGCAGCTGAGGAGAGTTGGGGGCAGCTGTGGAGAGCCGGGGGCAGCTGTGGAGAGCCGGGGGGGGGGGGAGGGGGCAGCTGCGGAGAGCCAGGGGCAGTGCTCAGGATGTCCTAGGCCATGGGTGTATGCTCAGATGTTGGTTTGTGGAGATCCTCTATAAGCCATTTAGCCACAGTGCTCCTTTATAGCCACGCTTCTGGAATTGGCACAGTGTTGGTGATGATTTCCTCAGGGGAACATCTAACCCAGCTTTAATGCTCCCCACCATGCAGTAGGACTCAGGTGGAGCAGAGTGCAGGTAAGCACAAAGAATTCTTGGCTGTCTGAGATCTCTCACTGTTCAGTACGGTGTTATTCATAAATGGTTACTCAACTTTGCACTGCAATTAATTGGAACCGGATAGGATTCAGTCCTTCAGCAGCACGGGCCATTTTGGAGAGCTTAGATATAGAACATGCCCACCAGTGCAGAGCGCTCTATGGCACAGAACTTGTGTAACTGATGATGTCTTCCTACCCCTCCCATACTTCTGAGCCTCTGTGTAGCTTTAGCTCAATCTCCTACTGATGCTGATTGATTCTGTCTGTTATATAGGACAAGGATGGAGATTTAATGGATCCGGATTCCTGCCAGAGAGCATGTTAAACTAGGTACCTTCTGAGCAATGGCTAGGCCTCTGCTGATTCTGGAGGCTGGGAATTCCGAGGAAGCGGGCGCATGGGTGCTCTTGTGAGTGTGTCCCGAAAGCAGGGGTTCTCAGCCTTCCTAATGCTGAAACCACTTCCAAGATGTGTGATTCACAACTTGACACGACCGACCTGTGTATTCCAGAGACTCTTCCCGGGGATGGAATGATTATGTCATCGGCGAAAAGCTAGCTTCCAAAGCCGTCCTCTTAGGCTGTATTTCTTGCCACCGGAGGACAGCTGATCATATGCCACGGTGCTATTAATTCTGCGTGCCGAGAACATCTAACGGCATCAGGCAAGGACAGCTGAGGCCTCACGCGGCGTGGCTGCTCTCCGGTTCACGCTGTACCTGTTTGTTTCCCTCCTCTCCTGGCAGCATTGATTGATTCCGTGGCGGGGAATGTTTGCTTTCCAGCTGGCAGATCTAATTGTAAATAAACAGCTGCTGGCTGCGTTCAGACAGTGATGATGTTGGCAGGTACATGAGCGGTGTGAGCGGGGATGATTTAAAGCCTATGCGGCGGAGTGCGGCTGGGAAAGAACGGGAGGGAGGACGTTTAGGTCCAAAGTCCGCCGTGGCTCTCTGTACTGTAGTGTGAAAGTTAAGTTATTGAAACTTTGATGGCCACTGAAGACTGGCTCGGGATACTGTAAGGGTTATGATTATGTTCAAGTTATGAGAAAATATGTAGGCTCTATATTATGTTAGAATGTTTCGTTCTTGAACAGAATCAGGTTATAGTGGTTTAAATAAGAATGGGGTAATTTATTTGAATGCTTAGTCATCAGGGAGAGGCACCGCTTAGAGGGCTTAGGAGGTGTGGCCTTGTTAGAGGAAGTGCGTCACTGGGGATGAGCTGTAACACACAGGTTCCTCCCTCCCTCCCTCCTTCCCTCCTTCCCTCCCTCTCTCCCTTCTTCCCTCCCTTCCTTCTTTTGATATTCTAAGCTATTTTTCTTTCGTCTGGATAAACAGATGTCTTTATCAGTTACTTTCTGTTGCAGAGATAAAGTACACTTGAGGAGCTGGAGAGATGGCTCAGAGGTTAAAGACACTGACTGCTCTTCCAGAGGTTCTGAGTTCAATTCCCAGCGACCACATGGTGGCTCACAGCCATCTATAATGAGATCTGGTGCCCTCTTCTGGCATGTAGTCATACATGGAGGAAACACTGTATTGTATACTTATTAAATAAAATAAAAAAGAAATGAAATTAAGATAAATAAACAAATAAAATACACTTGAGACAAACAAGTTAGGAAAGAAAGGGTTTATTCTGGCTTAGGGTTCCTGAGGGATAGAATCCAGCTGAGGAAGGCATGGGAACGGTAAGGAAAACTTGGTGACAGGAGCAGGAATCCAGCTGACTACATTTGCAACCTCATCCATGAAGCACAGAAAGAAACTTTGAAGTGGGATGAAGCTCATCCCCTGTCTCGAGCTTCATCAGGTCTCCACTTTCCAGTTTCCACAGGCTGCCCAAACAGGCTCATAAACTGGGAATCAGGTGATCAAATACATGAGCCTAAGAGGGACATTTCTCATGCAAATCACTACACTGTCCACCTTGAAAAAAAAACTATTATTTACCTTTAGATAATGTTTTCTTTGTGTAACTAAATGCTGCAGTATTGGGATAGATGTGTGTGTGTGTATATGTGTGTGTTATACATATATAACTCATATATGATGTAAATGTATGTGATATAAATATATAATATAAAAATAATATATAATAAGCATAATTTCCTCTTGTTGAATTGATTTCTTTATGATTATATAGTGATACAGTGACCTTTTCTTTCGTGATTGAAAATTTCTGATAGAGGTAGAGTTACCCATGATTTTTTTTCTGTTTCCTTTACATTTTCCTTATCACATTTATTCATTTATCTAATCTATCCACTTGGGGGAAGGGAGTACGTTCCGTAGTGTGCTGACAGAGGTCAAAGGGAAGTTTCTGGGAGTCACTGAGTCCTGGGGATTGAACTCAGGTTATTAGGTTTAGCAGTGAGTCCCTTTACCCATGGAGTCACCTGGGCAGCCCTGGCTTTGGGTTTCTACTTGACAGGGTTTGTGTTCTTTCTTGTCTCGTCATTTCCATTTCATTTCTGTACCTACTGGAGAAAGGAGGTCCTGAAAGTGACTTATTGTTAGCTCTAGATTTTCTTAAGTCAATCCAGCTCATCTGTGTATTTTAATTGGGGGAGGAGCTAATCCATTTACAGTAAATGCCGTTAACAATGCTACAGGAGTAGTATGTCTATTTTCTCCTGGTAATTTTGTATGTTTCTTAGTTTGTCCTGTGTTTATTGTTTTGATTTTGATGCTTTTTGGTATTAAGTTTTAATCTCTCTTTTGTTGGTATATGTTCACTATTTTGATGTGTTTTCAGGGGAGCAATTATCTTTCTTTTACTTGAGATGCTGAGTTTCCTTAAGCGGCTGTCAAAAGGCCCCACTGGAAGCGAGTTACATTTTTTCAGCTTTTTTTTTTTTGTTAGTAAAACATTTCTTGTTAATTTTTAAAGAAGGGGTTTGTAGGTATAATGCCCTTGGCTGGAATTTTCCCTTTCTCAGGACTTTAAATGTGTCGTTATATATTTTCCTGGCTCTTGATATGTCTGCAGAGCGGTCTGTTAGTTTAACAGGGCTTTCTTTAGAAGTGACTTGATGTTCATGTTTTTAAGATTCTTTGCATCATCCTTTAGATTGTTGGGCTGCTAAGGGCTTGGAGAACATTATTTCAGTTCAGATCAGTTTGCTTGATCAGGGGTTGCTTGAGATTCTTAGAACTGGATGTTTATGTCTTTCTCAAGCGTTTGAAAGTTAGCAGCAGCAATTTCTTTGACTGGAGTATCCATGCCTTTTCCTTTTCCTTCTTCTGGAATAACCACAATGCAAAACTTTGCTCTCACAATAGTAAGTCTCCAAGTTTTATTCATTAATATCTTTCCTTCAAAAGACATAAACAAAGACATAAATATTTTTCCTTTATGTGACTGGATTATTTCAAAGGAACTATATTTAAGCCCCAAACATGCTTTTCCTTCCCCCATTCCTCCCTTCCTCCCCACTCCACCCTTTTTTTTTCTGGCTTGTTGTATATCTCACACTGCCCTTGGTCATGAAATCCTCCTGCCTCAGTCTCTGGAATACGGCAATGACAGGTATGTGCTGCCCAGCTGGCAGAACATTCTTCTGTTTTGCTGTGGGAGTCCTTCTGTATATGAGTTGCTTTTATTGGTTAAAGAATAAAGAAGCTGTTTTTGGCCAATGGCGTAACAGAACATAGCCAGACTGGAAAAGATATATAGAGAGAGTAGGTGGAGTCAGGGAGAAGCCGTGAACCCACCAGAGGAGAAAGATGCAAGCCACTAGCTTGAATCTTGCTGGTAGGCCACGAGCCTCATGATAAAATATAAAATAATAAAAATGGGTTATTTTAAGATATAAGAGCTAGCTAGCAATATGCTTAAGTGATTTTTAACCAGTGATTTAATTACTATAGTTTCTGAGTGGTTATTTCAGGTCCGAGTGGTCAGGAACGAACTAGCAGCCTCTCCCAACACTGGCTGATAACTCTGTCGAGGATCTCAGCTATATTTACTTCATTTATTGAGTTATTAGCTTCAATAGTTCTGATTTGTTCTTTAGGATTGTGTTCTCTTTGTTGAATTCCCTACACATGTCCTGTGCTGTCTTCCGGATGCCATGGAATTATCTGTGGGTGTTCTCCTGTGGCTCATTAAGTCTCTTTAAATAATTACTTGCATTCCTTTTCATGTGATTCATCATTTATTTGGGCCCGTTGCTTTAGAATAATTGCATTCCTTTGGCTGTATCCTATTGTGTATTTTGAGCCTTCTTAAGTGTATACCTTGGCAGTATGCATTTGGTGGTTGCGTAACCTCTATTAATTTTATAGAGTGGCTTTCATAGTAAAGGGCTTTTAGCTGGCAATGTGTCTGGTTTTGGTGTGCCTGACTTTTGTTCCAGGTGTGTGCACTTAAGAGCAGGGTCCCTATATTGGCTTCAGGTATATTCAAGTTGGTGATGTCTGTTGGTTTCAGTGGTCTGAACTGTAGTCATTGTGGGGTTACACTGCCAGGTGGGATTCAGTTTGCTTGAGTGGGTTTGGTTCATGGCAGTGCCAGGCTTAGCGTGCCTACTCTGTGTGCATGTGCAAGAATGTGCAATGTGCTTGTTGATTTTGGGGTCATGTGTGGAAGGAGGGGGCATACTGATGTGCCCAGGTGGTTATGGTACAAGGTTCGGTGAATATGAGGGCCTGAAAACTACTTAGGGGATTTCATGAGTCTTCTAGAGACTGATCTTTCCAGAGAATTCTGCCCAGGTGCTCCTGGGAGATAAGAGTCTTCTCCAGGCTTCAGTGGCTGTGCTACACAGAATAGTGTCTTTATAAAGGTCTTCTCCAGGTTTCAGTGAGCTACACGACTGGGATCTTTTTGTTCTTTTGGGTGGGCACCTCAGGAGAATGTTTGGGGTTTTTTTGGCTACCTTCCAGGAGCAAGCCACTCAGGAAAAGCCATTGAGTTGCTTCTGAGACTCATGGGTTGCTGCTTCCCAAGGTCTATGGGCCAAGCGGATCAGGACTGGTGGCCCAGCTTTTTCCTGGAGTCAATAGTTACTCTCTGGATGCTTCCAGAGAAATGAGAGAATAAATAAGGGTGCTTGGCAATTTTCTGGACAAAAGAGGATGAGTATATTCACTAAACTCTTTTCTGGAAGGTTCCTCAGGCCAAGCAGCTTAGCACGGGCTGCCAGTGCCTCTCTGTGGTGAGAGAGCATGCGTGGTTCACAACATAGGTCAGCAGAGCTGCTGAGACAGCTGTTCATCCGCCATGACTGAAGTCACCCTTATTCTGTCTCTATAGCCATCTCTGTATCTTTCTATCCATCTCTCTTTTAGATGATGACAGCTTAATGATAAGTTGGAGTAGAAGAGATACTTGGAGTGGTTGGCTCAAAAAGGCCTGAGGAGGGATGACACAGAGCAAGGGTGGTAGTGAGATAAGACAGCCTCTTGCCTTCCCTATTTCACAGACAATTGCAAGCTCCGCTTTGAACCAAGGAGAATTGCAGCTCTATGACTGAATCAACAAGAAAAGTGAATGACCAAATAGACGGTCAGCAGTGGACTCGGTGGGATCAGAAAGGTACTTGGTGTCCTCCGGTACCAATGTTCAGTGGATCCCAGCCTCTGACAGGAGCAAAGGCAGAAGAATGACTTTGAGACTAGAGGGTGGCCTGGGGGCTAGCCTGCTGTCTTTTTGGGTTCTTCTCTGTTTTTGTCAGATTCTTGTAGAGATTCTGACTTCTTCTTGCAATTTCCAACTGAATTCCCGGCTGCTTCCTGTTCCTGTCCTTGTTTCCTGGCCTCTTCTGTTTAGTTTTCTTTGCAGCATGCTTGAGTTCCTCACAACCTTTCCTCTAGGTAGGGTATTTCTGACCTGTGTTTTAACACAAGGTCTCTTCTTCCAAGTCCATTTTATTGTTTATAACTCTTCCTTGCCACTCTTAAACACACCAGCATGTTAGAGGTCCATGGCTGTGTTCTTTGGCAGGACTTATTTTGTGAACTGAAGTTTCCTGAGAAGCCATGTTAAAGATTCTACAAGGTCAATGGACTGATGAGAACTGTAGAGATTTGGAATGTAAATTCAGAACCAAATTATCTTGGGCTGTCTTTAGCCTTCTTAATAGTCTCTCTCTCTCTCTCTCTCTCTCTCTCTCTTTCCTCCTCCCTCCCCCCCCTTCTATCCATGCCTGATATATTATTCTTTCAAGCATCAGGGTCAACCTTTGGAATATATCAGTCTAGCAGATCAGTAGCTTCCACCAACCCAGAAGCTAAGAATGGCACCAAATAACATCCGAAACCTATGTGTTTGCTTTCCTTAGCTGTCATAATGTGCCTGCCTGATGCTCTCACAAATGTACCTCAAGAATGCCTTGATTGATGGCTCCCTTTTCTTCTGTAACTGTATAGTTCATGTAATTGCTTCCATGTAGGGATCTTTATTTTTTGGGTGTGAGGGGGGTATGCACAGGATTGTAGCTTGAGGGTCTCAGGCCATGGCCACTTGACTCGGAATAAACTAATTTATTTCCTTGGGTGTGAGAGCAGTGTTTTGCACTGACACATTGCTAAAGCATCAACCAGTAGTAGGAACATCAAGGTTTCTAGACAGTAACTTAGCGCTGCAGAGATCACGAAACAGCTTGGTCTGCTTCTAATCAGCTATTCTCCAGCAACCCTTCTCCACTCCACTACTGTGAAGATGGTCAGACAAGATAAAGAGCATCCTGCCCCATCTGGTCTTCTCAGCTCAGAGGAACTGTATGTGGATACAGAGGTGGGAACATCTTCAATGTAAATGGTTGTGTTTTAGCTCATAAAGCCTGTTGCCTCGGGCCCGAATTCCATTGCTGAAAAAAGCCCAATCTACAATAGCGAGGATTTGATCTGTAGCCCGAATTTGCTTAAGGACATCAATACTTCCTGCCATTGCATTGAGAAGCTAGCAGGGATTAGAGATCGACCCGGCATAGCTTGCCATCCCTGTGTTAGTATGCAGCGCAACACACTCTTAATTTTAGGCCTAACTGTTTTTCCGGCCTCATATCTCTGCATTTGTGATGGCAATTAAGACTGGAGGTAGCTTGTGGTGTCCTTGAAGCTGAGGGAGAAGAGAAATTATGACTCTAAATAATACGGAATGAGCCTTGTCCTCTCTGCAGTGGAAGCCACTCAGCAAAGTTAATTAAACTCGGAAAATAGGCTGCAAGATAATTAAGTTGAGGACTAATTTTACTCTGCAGGCATTCTATATTGTTTTTGCAAGGGTCCAAAGGAACACGAGATAGAAAATCTTCAGGTGGTGGGCGTGATTCGGAAAGAATCATTACCAGTAGCTAAATGGCCAGATAAAATGGTAATGTGTACTAGGAAAATTATATTTAGTAAAATAAAAGTGATAATTATGCTATGCATATTGGACATTTAGAATTTCTTCTAGCTACCAGTAGAGCCAAGTTGTCTGTGTGTCTAATATAGGAAGAAATAAACACGCATAGCCCAAAACAGATGGCATGGTTCATTTGTTCTTTTTGTCTTTACATCCTAGGGCTGACAGTGATGCTTGGGCCTTTCTGTGAGGTGATGGTTTTCAATTTAGGGAGAGGCAACCCTGATACTATCCCCTTAAGATTAGTGATGCAGGGGAGGGGTGTCCAAAAGCTGATTATGTAGGAGGGATCCATTTTTAAAAAATATTTATTTATTTACTTATTATGTATACAATATTCTGTCTGTGTATATGCCTGCAGGCCAGAAGAGAGTACCAGACCTCATTAGAGATGGTTGTGAGCCACCATGTGGTTGCCGGGAATTGAACTCAGGACCTCTGAAAGAGCAGGCAATGCTCTTAACTGCTGAGCCATCTCTCCAGCCCCTAGGAGGGATCCATTTATAATGACCTTTGAGCCTCTAAGTTTTTAACCATCTAACACTCACTAGGTATCACTAAAGCAAGCTCATTATTACGTCATCACCTCACTGATCTTCACCTTTCGAGTTAAAATATTTGAAACTTACATATCTTAGTGATACATTACTATTGACTGAATTTTTTCTGTTGATCAACAGATTCAAAATTTAATCCCACTGTTCTTAAACACCACATAATGTGATTCTTCTTCCCTCTCTAGCTCTCTCTCTCAACCCTGGCTTCAGTTTGCACGCATTTAAACCCTAAGAAAGGAGGTAGTTTTGACTGCAGGCCTTTTGGGTGGTAGAACAAGAACAAAGCCATCAGTTCTCCTTGTCATTTCCCATTCCAAGAGTGGATATTCGCATTGTGACTGAACTTGCTGTTCTCAAAGCCTTGCTGGCTGTTGTTTAGTCCCCCTTGGCTTTCAAAGGCATTGACAGCTGGTAATATTTCAGTTGTCTTGTGTTTAGTTTTCTTATCATTGTTGTGAACTTAGCACTGGACTTGGACAAAACACATTAATTTAATAGTTCACTTGGGATTTGCTCTGTTCCTCTCATCTATTTTTGTTTCTTCTTAAAAAACAAAGCAACAAAACAAAACATTGTTTGGGGATGGGGATGCCGTTCAGTTGTCAGGGTGCTTATCTAGCATGGATAAAGTCCTGGGTTCAGTCCCATGCCCCACATAAAATTGGGCCTGGTGACATGTCTATAAATCTAGTACTTAGGAAATGAAGGTAGGGAGGAGCAGAAGTTCAGATGATGCTTGGTTTCATAGCAAATTAAAGGCCAGCCTGGGCTACATGAGAGCCCAAACCAACCAAACCAACCAACCAACCAATAATCAAAACAAAACCAAACACCAAAATGCTTGTGACAAATTTTCTTCAGGAAAGTCCACCTTTAAGCATCGTTGTCTCTCATTTGAGTGCAAGCATGAGGTCCTTACCCGGATTCCATAAGAAGTCAGACACGGTTGCTATGATGGTGATGGTCTCCTCAAGCTTCTCATTCATCAGTCTGGTATGGGTATTAAGGGACCAACAAACATGAAACTCCTGACAATCCTAGGGACTTCAGTTTGACTTGGTCTGCCATTGTTGATGGGATCTACACACATTGCCATCCTTCCTGTTGTCCATTTGTCTGTACAGATGCTGTCTTGCTGTTTTTCCTGTCTTCCTTGACTTCTGCTGCTCAATTCAGTCCTACGTGTTGGCTGGACTCTAGTGGACTTCATGATCCAGTTCCCAGAGAGATTCCCTCTGCACCCCTACCAGCTGTCCGATTGCCCCCAGTTGGGTCTCAGCTCTGGTCACTTTAACTCATTGTAGCCATTCTGTAACCTATACATACACACACAGGTATGTTTGTTGTGTGACACATATTGTGTGACCTGAGAGTTGACATTGGTAGTTAGGATTAAAATAAGAGGATTTCTGTTGACCCTTGGCCAGAGATGCTAAGGGAAATTGAAACCATGGGCAAATTGTACCCAGTGAAACCTATACAGTTTGGAAGTTCTTGTTCGGTAAACTTGCTTTGCAAAGATTTTAAGTAAACTTTAGTGTAGTAATAGGGGCGGCGGGGCTGCGTCCCCAACACCCCAGCTGCCTGCCCGGCTAGCTTATGCCCGAAATAACAACACACAAACTGTATTCATTTAAACACTGCTTGGCCCATTCTCTTCTAGGCTAATTCTCACATATTAATTTAGCCCATTTCTAATCATCTGTGTGTAGCACCCCAAGGTGTGCTTACCGGGGAGATTCTAGCCTAGTCCATCCTGGGTTGGAGCTTCATCCCGGGAGCGGGGCATGGCGTCTCTCTCAGGCATCTGCTCCCGAGAGCAGAGCGGTCGAGACTCTGACCTCACTTCCTCTTCCTCCCAGCGTTCTGTCCTGTTTTCTCCTCCCACCTATCCTCTAACCAATAAAATGGGCCAGGGCAGTTCCTTTATTAGCCAATGACCTTCCTCCATCACTTTAGTATGGAAAACTTGCAAAAAAATCGTGCACCAAAATTAACCAGACCCAAAAGTCTTTACATCTCAGTGAACATCTTTGCAGTTGAAATAGCCATTTGGAGTGGAAGCTATATAGCCTTATATTGGTCTGTACATTTTCGCTATTGAATATATTTTTATGAACTTATTCACCACTAAAGATGAAAACTCCATGTCAGAATTAGAGAAGCAGTTAGTTCTGTATCCCCTTTCATAATTCATGCCCATATTTTCATAATCCATTGCCTGCATCCCCTCATATTTAAGCTTTCTTGTTCCCTTTTCTTCATCTTATAGTTTACCTGCATATGCATCTGTTTGCATATGCATTATTGACTAGACTACGTAGGAGGGAGAGCATGCATATTTTCTTTCTTTCTGATATTGTGTGACTTTGGCATTAAGGTAACAAAATGGGTCATGCTATTGTTAATATCAGACTCAGTGTTTTAATTCTGGGAAAGATACTCAATATCTCCTGTTAGTATTCAGTAGCTAATATGGCCCATTTCAGACTTACTCCTTGAATCTGTGCTTAAACACAGGATCAACAGCTATTTGCCACTGTGCACACAGGACAGTAATAGGTTTTCACTGTCTTGCCTCAGGGCTGTGTAAATTTCTTTGCTCTCTGTCAAACAGTTGATAAAGGGATTTTTAAATGGGAAGGACATTTGGAGGCTTTGTGTTCACCTATTACAGAGATAATGTTTTAATTAGAAGCAGGGAAGCTTTTTTCTGTGCGTTTTTTTTTTTAAATTAAGCTTAGGATTTTAGAATTTGTTGACTGAGGTGACAGAACAAATGGATTATGATCCCCCAGACAGTCATTGTCCTGGATGTAAAACGAGTTGGAATCTGAGGAACGAGCCATTCAACCCAAACTCAAACCTCCATCTTACTGTCTGTGTCTTTAATAATGGGCTTTGTTGTGACGAGTGGACTTGGAGCATGGGGGTGGGGCTTGGTCTGGAGTTCCTCACCTCCTAGATAGACATTGACTCCCGCTGTAATGTGATTTCTTACTATTGACTTGAAGTCCTTTTGTTGTGAGACTTCCACTCTGAACTCCCCTCAGCTCCCCAGTCTTTTTGACCACCATCTAAGGAATTTAGATGAGACCCACTGAATTTAGTCGAGAAGACACTTAGAGTTTGCTAGGAGAAAGAGGAGCACCCTTAGGGATGAGAGTGAACAATGGAACACTGTGCCAACGCACGTGTGATGGTCCATATGGCAACTTGACAGGATTCAGAATCACCAAAGAGACAAGGCTCCAGGTATTCCTGCGAGAGATTACTTAGCTAGAGGTAGAGGCTGGGCATGTGTTGTGGAATATTCCTTTACACTGTGTAAAGATGTGTCACTGTGAATGGTTTAATCAAAAGCCAAATGACCACTAGGTAGGCAGGAGGAGTAGGCGGGACTTCTGGACAGAGAGAGTTCTGAGAAGGGCAGAGTTACCAGGAGATGCGGCATGGGCATTACAAAGTAAAGATACCCAAGTCACATAAAAGAACGTAGATTAAAATGTATGGGTTAATTTAAATTGTAGGAGCTAGTTAGAAACGAGTCTAAGCTATTGGCTAAGCTTTCATAATTAATAATAAGTCTCCGTGTTGTTATTGGAGAGCAAACAGTTCTGATGAAAAAGTCCTACTACAGGTATGCCTGTGGGGGATTAACAAAAAACCACGTGGCCCCCAGAGGCCTCTAGGTAGACCAAGAACTCATGGCAGTGAACACATTTAAGTAAAGATAATGGACTAAAGGTAAACCATGTAAGTCAGGGTCACACTATAGCTTACATGACAAGATTCTTCTCTCTCTCTCTCTCTTGTTTCTTTGTTTTTGTTTCTCTTTTAAATTTGGTTTTGTTTTGCAGGGAGGTTGCAAAGGCAGAGGGAGGATGTGAGGGGGTGGGGAGATACGGGAGGTCAGAATGCATGATGTGAAATCTACAAAGAATTAATAAAGGTTACAAAAAAAGAAAAACCAAACCAAAGCCCAAACAAAAACAAAAAAAGCTCTTGGCTCCTCCGTCTTTCCCAGCTCTTCACCACCTCTTCATTTGTCTCAGGGGCACTGGGAGCTGCTGTGTGTCAGGCAGGACATCCCTTTGTCCAAACAGACTTCACTTCCAAATGTTTATTGTGGAATGTGTTGTTGGTCAGGCTCACGGCCTCTTCTGGTACACCATCAATGCTGGGCCCTCAAGGAAACTCCTCTCGTATATCCTGCTGTTGCTCTGAGTCATGGCGATCCCGTGGCTATGGTTCCACAGGACCAGTTCCACAGGAACTTCAACAAGTCACAGACGGGGTGTGCCAACGGAAGCCTGGGTGGTCTCTGAATTGGTCAATCCTGGTCTCTGGGACCACCCCTCAGGTAAGGGGTGGATTCAGCTCTCCCACTCTGTGGTAAGGGGTGAGGCCAGCTTTCCTATGCCTTTATCCCAGGGCCAGTGAGGGGCGGGGTCAGCTCTCTGGTGGTGGGGGAGGGGCAACTCTCCCAAGGCCAGTGATGGGCCAGGCCAGCTCAGCACACTTCAAACTTCACACGTGGTACTTCAACACATCGACCCAGCTTTGTTTTGAGACAGTGACTCACTCTGTCTGCCTGGCTGGCCTGAAGTCACCGTGTAAATCAGGCTGCTTCCTTCTCATAGAGATTAGTCTTTCTTTGTGTTCTGCTGGCATTAAAAGAGCATGCCACCACGCCCAGCTGTTAAGAGAAGGTGGTATTCCTGTCTTCTTGCAGGAAACTTCCAATCTTAGGCTGGACAGGATGTTGTGTTTCTTTCTACTCAGGTCAAGAGTCTGACTCAGATCCTGTTATTATTGTTATTATTTTTTTTTTAAATTAACACATACCATACATAATGGAATTCATTGGTGACATTTTCATACACGTATATAATATATTTTGATCTGTTTAATCTCCATTATGCTCTCCTATTCCCCCCTCCTCCACTAGTTCTCCCCTTCCCACGTAGTCACAGCCTGTTCTTCTAAGCTTTAATAAAAGCACTCTTCTCTCAGTCCTGGCTTTTACAAGCTACTGCTGATGAAGGGGAGGGGTCTGTCCTCAAAGACCTTCAAGGCTGCTTGATAGCTAGCTATGAGACACCTGCTATCTTGTTGTAAATACTCTGGGCAGTTGGCGATGAGTTAGTGGTACTTTGGATGAATGAATGAATGAATGGATGGATGGGTGAATGGAGAGGTGGCTAGGTACCAGGCTCTCAGAAGTGACCATCAGGCAAGAGACTGAGGATGCAGCTTGTGTAGTTGCATGCCAGTAAGAGAAGAGCCTTGTTGTGGGATTGGGTAGCCAACAGTCATGTTGACTTTGTTTGAGACAGGGTGCTGGCCTGGAACTTGCCATCTCTATCAGGCTGGCTTGAACCATTGATGTCTTAAATGTATTAGAAATTTTCCCTCTCTAGGGGGCAAAGGTGAAGATGCTATGCGCCATCACCGCTTGGGGAAGGCACACAAATAAATCTCTTGATTTGAAGTTAGCGAAAAAGTCAACCCAGAAATACTGGAGAAATAATGGTGTTTCAGGTGGATTGAATTGCTGAATGGGTATGGATTTCAACATGAGGCAGGCACTTCCTTCTATGTCGACATGAAGGTCTGAGAAATTAAAAGTAGTGGGAGCATAGAGTCAGGTTAGAACCCATGTCTCCAACAATAATCTTACTGGGTTTTTAATGACTGTATGGATGTAGTTAGTTTGTGCGGTCTCCAGACAGTGCTGCTGGAAAAGGTTGCTTCTTTTACTGGCAGTTTCTGACTCCCCTGGAGAATGACCACACCTAACATGAGCATCACTGTACTCATTGTCCAGCTGCCAAATGGCAAAGCATCTGGTGCACCCTGCTTGGGACCACAGCTCCTCTGCTGACTGGAGACTTTAGCTGTTCTCCTTGGTATGTGGGTCTCAGTGTCTTCAGCTACAAAACATGAATTAAATAACACAAAGAACAGGATGCCCAACACATGGCAACATTATCATCTCACGCTACCTGATTTTAGTAAGCAATGTATTAACATGGGCCCAAAGAAACACGGATGTGCAGAATGAAGTCCCTGTACTTTGTCCCATAGTCAGCCAGCTTTGCATCTTACTAGTGGTAAGTTTCTGTTACTGTCAGGAATATATTCCTTTCAGATACTGAGAATGACAGCATTTATAAGGTGTAACATGAGTGGGGCCTGCTTGTTGGGGTTTTTGTCCCTCCTGGTACCCTACAACTGTTTAGCCCCAAAGAAAATCACACATAGGTCTCCATAAATTATAAGCTGATTGGCCCATTAGCTTTAGCTTCTCATTGGCTAACTCTTACATCTTGATTAACCCATTTTTTTGATCTATGTTAGTCATGTGGTTTAGTACCTTTTTTCAGTGGGGGCAGATCACATCCTGCTGCTTTGGTGGTCTAGGCAGGAGTGGGAGGAATCAACTTTCTCCTTTTTAGATTTTTTTTGTTCTCATTACATCATTTTTATTTCCTGTCTGATTTTCCCACCTATAGTCCCTGCCTGGCCAATCAGCATTTATTTAAAACATGATTGACAAAATACAGACAGTTCTCCCGCACCAATAAGGAAACATGAATGCTCATCCTTCAGTTTTTAAAGTCCAAGCATAATGTGCAAGGTGTTCTGTGTTACTTTATGCTTAATGTGTCATTGAATTCATATATGCTCATATATTCTTACTAACTTCAGCTGCAACATAGTGTATGGTGTAGATTTATTATCATTTATTTTACTTCTGTTAAAGGACATTTAGGCTAATCTAAGTTTTGAGTATTATTTGTCACACCCTGGGCATATGCTGTTTGCATATATCTGAAGATAAATTTCTAGAAGGAGAACTGAGTCAAAGGGTGTGAGCATCGTGAAGTTTTGTTAGCCATTGCCAAATGTCCTACAGGCTTCTATTTACAGTCTTCACAACTTCGAAAGTTGCGTTTTGTCCTAAAACACTATGTATCTGACTTTAGAGTAAACTATCACATGGAGTGAAAAGTGGTCACTGCATAGTTTTGATTTCATGTTTTTTTCTTTCCTGTGAGTGAAATTGAACAGTAAAAATGTTTTTGAGCCAGGCAGAGCGGCACATGCCTTTAATTCTAGGCTTGGGAAGCAGAGGCAAAAGGATCACTATGAGTTTGAAGCCAGCCTATTTGTAAAACATTATTATGTTGGGATAATAATTTTTTACACTGTGAAGATGTGTCTATGTCCTTCCTCATTTGCCTAAGTCACTTTCTGATTGGTTTAACAAAGAGCTGAACAGCCAATAGCTGGGCAGGAAGAGGATAGGTGGGACTTCTGGGGAGAGATAGGAATTCTGGGAAAGAATCTGAGGCATGGAAAATTTTCCAGCCAGGGTCAGAGGAAGTCTGACGTATGGTACTGAGGAGAGATAACAAGCCACGTGGCAGAACACAGATTAATATAAATGGATTTATTTAAGTTTTAAGAGTTAGTTGGGAATAAGCCTAAGCTAAGGTCAAGTTTTCATAACTAATAGAAAGTCTCCTCTGTGCCATTATTCAGGAGCTGGCAGTCCAAAGAAAGTCTGACTATATACTTGTATTTTTCCCTTTATTGACTCTTTTAAAAAAAATTATTGCCGGGCAGTGGTGGCACATGCTTTTAATCCCAACACTCGGGAGGCAGAGGCAGGTGGATCTCTGCGAGTTCGAGGCCAGCCTGGGCTACAAGAGCTAGTTCCAGGACAGGAACCAAAAACTACAGAGAAACCCTGTCTCAAAAATTAAAAAAAAAATTTATTTTATGTGCATTGATGTGAAGGTGTCAGATCTTCTGGAAATGGAGTTACAGACAGTTGTGAGTTGCCATATGTGTGTGGGAAACTGAGTCCACGTCCTTTGGAAGAGCAGCCAGTGTTCTTAACCACTGAGCCATCTCTCCAGCCTCCCAACGATATTCTTATTGAATTCTGAAAACTAGTTCTTCATATTCTTTGCTTATTTTGTTGCCTTTGTTTTTTTATATTAATTTGTTTTTATTTTCTTTAACATAAAAATGTGACAATTAAAATGAAAAGATGTACTTATGGAATTCAAGTTATAGATAAAAATACAGAAACTTGTTTTTCTTATTGTTGTTCTGACTCTTTAGATATCACAATTTCTGCATTTCTTTTGTATTTGCGTATGTGGGTATAGAATGCATGTGTGGGTGCCCCTTATAAAGGAGGGACCAGTTTGTCATTCTGTTCAGTTTATGTTTCTTATCTGGTATTATCTGCCAGTATATACACACGCCCACATTATTGATAACTACATATATACATACTGATGTCTAACTACATTCACCTCAAGAGGTCATGGGGAATGAGCAGCATACAGATCATCTTTCAACCATATCTATATTTAAAACTTAAAATAAAAAAATGGTTCTTTGACATGCATTATGTTGATCAAGTAAATAAATACACAGAAAATTAAAATCTTATTATGAGTATGTATTATGACCTCCCTCCCGCCCCCTCCAAGTGAAGTATATGGCATAAAAGTCTTAGGACATAATAGCCATACTTCATTTAATCTGTTCTTCATGAGTATATACTTAAGCTTTCTCCTGGGGTGATTTAAAAATATGTCCACAAATCACTTGGCATCTGTCTTTTCAAAAGGTAGAACCAAATTTCCCCTGACTACAGGCTAAATTTAGCGTTCTTCTTCTAAGGAACAGAATGTGGTAGAAATGAAAGCTTGTGACTTCTGGATAATACAATAAAAGTCAGGAAACTATGGCTTCAGCCTTGCTTTCTTGGGTCACTTTTGATGGTTGCCATGTTTCAAGGGTGCTCAGTTTGCCCCGTGGAGAGCAATGGAGCCTGTCATCAAAACCTAGCACCAGGGATTGTGGCAGAATCCTGTAATCCTAGCACTTGGGCTACTAAGGAAGGATTGCAACTGCAAGGTCTAAAGAAGAAGAAAACAACAACAACAACAAACCCACCCAAACAGAAACAAAATAAAATAGTAAGGCAGAACAGGAGCTGGGACTATAGGTCATTGGTAGAGAGCTCATCTAGTATACACAAGGTTCTGGGCTCAGCCCCAAAGCTAGCTAGTACTACTGTGCTTAGCACACAGAGGAGCCATCTTGGATACAAGTCCTTCAGCTGCTCCAGCAAGGCCATCAAACCACTGTAACCCTGGCTGATTGCAAGTTCCTGAAAGAAGGCACTTTAAGTTGTTCTTATAAATGTCTATGATAAAACCACATCGTGTTTTTCACATTATCACATAATAGAACTAAATTGCTGATAACTAATGCTTATCATACTTAATAGCTCAATGAGAGGCCAGAGAAACAGAGACTTCAGGGTTGATGGCAGTGATGAAGGACAGCTCCCTGCAGATGGTGTTTTGGTGACTGATTAAAAAGGGGCCATTAATGAAGCACCGCATTTGACGGGCTCTGAAGAGAGCAGTTGTACTGAATCAAAGGAATAGACTTGGGTTCACTGACAAAATCAAGGTGAACACGGCTTGGAAGATGATCACGGCGAAACTGAACTCATGTTGAAAACACAGAGCTAGAGTTTCATTTAAATTGTAAATGCAAATGTTTTCCCTCTTGATATATTTTTTGGAGCCTGTTATTTTGTTAGAGGTGTTATGTTTCATACAACAAGGTCTAAATAAACATCGCCTTTGAAATTTTTACTTGGATCTTTTTAAGTTGTCTCCAATGGTTTTTATTTTTCTATGAGAAAAATGCCACAGTAACGTGGTGCATCTGATGTTTTCCTTTGTGATAAACTGTTTCTATATGCAACGAGTGGAACGGTACAAAAGGGGAGTGAGTCCCTTGGCCCATGCCACGTTCCCATGAGAAAGTAAGTCTTGATCTCTGTAGGTGACATCTGCTGTGCCTGGCACACCTCCCCAGACTGTGTGGTTAAATACACACAAATCCAAAACGTCTCCTCTTTATTTTCGTACACATGTGAAAAGCAGGCAAGTTTTTCAGCTGACTCCAGGTTCTCAGAATATCTGTTCAGACAACTAGAAAAGCTGGAATCCTATTGATTACGAAGGGTGATGCATTCTGTTTTGTTCATTATGGGATAGCCTCAGGAACCCGGTAAACCTTTCTGATCTTTTTGCAATATGGTGCGTTGGGAACCTGATACATCTTTCCCAGTTTCAAAACTTCAATGCCTGTGCTTTGAAAATGCAAGCAGGCAATCCTTACAATGGCAGAGTATTTTTTTTTCTGGACTAGTTCTATTGAAAGTGGACTTTTCTCTGTCATCAAAAAAATCACTATCAAAGTTTATGAACTAAATTTCATATTATAAACAAAATATCTGTGTTTTTCTACTTTCTGCAGCCTTACAAATGCTACTGTTATAGCGACCTCATGAGTGAAGCTACAGGCTCTGAGTTCCACCGTGTATTTCCAACAGGAGGTTTTTTTTTTTTTTTTTCCATTTTCAATTAGAACAAAGCAAAGATCCAATTTGCACAGAAGAGCTTTTTCAAAAGTCAAATTCTAGCTGCAGTCTTTTTCTCCAAGGTACACAAAACCATTTCCTCTTGAGTTCCACAACTGAAATTGCTTTGCACAAGAAATTGGAAGAGCTCGTCATGTTTCTGTATTTAAAAAAAATTTTCTCTATTCTTTGGACATGGAAATCTCTGGGTATGACCATGACACCCAGCACCCCTGTGCTGGCTAGTCTTATGTCAACTTGATACACAAGCTAGAGCTATCTGAAAGGAGGGAACCTCAATTGAGAAGATGCTTCCATTAGATCCAGCTGTAAGACATTTTTTGAGTTAGTGATTGATGGGAGAGGGTCCAGCCCACTGTGAGTGGAGCCATCCCTGGGCTGGTGGTCCTGCATTCTATAGGAGAGGAGGCTGAGTGAGACAGGGGAAGCAAACCAGTAAGCGTGGCCTCTGCATCAGCTCCTGCCTCCAGAATCCTGCCCTATTTGAATTCCTATCCTGACTTCCTTCAGTGATGCACAATGCTATGGAAGTGTAAGCAGAATAAACCTTTTCCTCCCCAACTTGCTTCTGGTCATTGCGTTTCATCACAGGAGTAGAAACTTTAACTAGGATTAACCCCCAAACTGTTTACTACACCTCCCTTCTTTTCCTGAGCCTTTTTCATTCCTCCCATACTCAAATTTGTTTGATAGACTAGCGGAATCCATCCAGGGAAGAGCCAGTCACAGAGAATGGCTGTGTTCGTTCATGTCTGGGAGGAGCTCTGAATTCCACATGACTGTGCAGGTAGGGGTTGTATTAGAACTCACTGGAGAGTGTACTCCAGATACAGAGTGACATTAAGACCTCTGGGAACTACAAGAGGACTTGGGTGCAAAGAGAGTGGTGAAGATTAATAAAACAAGAGAGGCTTTTACGTTGTGAGTTGTAGAACAAGAATGCTTTTGACAGAAATTTGGTAAATTATTTCATTTTTCCTTTCCCTTTCTGTTTTTCCCTTTAACCTTTCTTTGTCTCACTACTCGGGCTGTTCTCAAACACTATGGAGTCAATGATGATCCTGAACTTCCAATTCTGCCTCTGCCTTCTGACTGCAGGCATTCACCATCACCCCCAGTTTTACACACTGTTGGAGACTGAACCCAGTGTACTAGGCAAGCACTACACCTGAGCTACCTCCTGAGTCCTGAAACTTGGCATCTTATGAGGAATACTTGGGCTTCATAAGATGAGATTTTTTCTATAACTGCAATCTAACATGCAGATGAGTTACACATCATTCTCAAAAGGAGGCTTTACAACGATCCAGTCTTGACTTAGGATATTAGGGAAGAAAAGAGTTTGAGGTTGGAAATGTAGATCAGTGGTTGATGAACGCGCCTGATTCCCACACGGCCCTGGTTTCCATTGACAGGTGAAGTGAACTGTTTACACATACCTTAGAAGGGATGTTTAAAGACCTGAAGGCAAGCAAGAGAAACAGAGGAGCAGACTGTTTGCAGACACGGAGCTAGAAGAGCCGAGGACTCCTTACTGTGAAGATCAGCAAATTGTGTTCCACTGAAAGTTGAATAAAATACTCAAAATAAAAGACTTGATATAGAGACTCAATATAACATTCTGATTTATCCAGAACCACCTTCTAATCACAACTGTGACTGCTTCTTCCCAGAGGGCACCCTGAGTACATACAAGCAGAAGACAGACATACGCATAGTCCAAAGTATATATGTGTTTCTGTTTTTTCTGGATTTCATGTCAGTTTATTTTCTCAGTGGTGGTTTCCATCTTTGCATCTTCTATTATTTTTGCATTAAATTCTAATTAGTTCAATACAAGTATGTGTCCTTTAAAATGTAAAATTATTAATTAGTCCCAGTCCCTTATGGACAGCATGAAGTCTCATGGTCTCTGCCAGGCCACTAGATGCCAGCACCATGTAGGACTATTGGGTAAAATTTAAGTCCTAACACAGACTTACGTTATTTTAAGAGTCAATACAGTTCATTTCCGAATATAGTTTATCAATTTCTTGGTCAGTTGAGTCCCATTTCCACTTCGAAGTTTCTTCTTCTTCGCGGGCGAATAGCACTACTAATGAAGGTCTGTAGACAGTAGAAATTTCTCTTTTGAGCCCTTCTGAATCCGAAATGTGTTATTTTGCCTTCACTTTGTAATGTCAAGCTCTGCGCAGTGATTTCCTTGAACGAGTGTGGGAATGCTCCATTAACTTCTGCTGCTGGGATTTTTTTTTTTTTTAACCTGATGTGATATTCTAAGATGTGTGCTGTCATGCTGGTGGTTATTCTCTCGGTGAAGCCTTTTCTCATTGAAAACATGTAGACATTTTAAAGTCAGGGCCGCGTTCTTGTTCCTTCCCTCTCTCCCGGGATGGAGGTGACACACAGCAGCAGTTCAGTAAGAGCAGCCACTTCAAAAGAAGCATTTTCACCAGTGTGGCCACGCGCTAAGAGCAGGAGAACCCACCGGGAGGGTGGAGTTATCTTGCCTTATTAACAATGTGCTTGGATATGGCCTTTTAAAAGAAATTGATCTTTCCTGGCACTCATTCAGAATTTCAACATTGGATCTTGTGTATTCTTAATTTTATGTAGTTCTCTGTAATACCTTTTTTATTTAGATTATATTTTTTGAGAATTTCATACATAAGTACTGTTTCACATCAAATTTCTATTTCTCTCTCTCCTTTCTATAACTCCTCCCATGTCCCTTACCCCACTCCCTCTCAAATTTGGCCTCTTCTTTATTAATACATATAAATGTGTATGTATGTACGTATGTGTGACTGTATGCATGTATGTATGTATGTGTGACTGTATGCATGCATGTATGTATGTATGTATGTGTGACTGTATGCATGCATGTGTATGTATGTATGTGTGACTGTATGCATGCATGTATGTATGTATGTATGTATGTATGTGTGACTGTATGCATGCATGTGTATGTATGTATGTGCCTCCCTGTCATCCATCTATAACCTTGAGTCCATTTAGTCTTACTCACATGTACATGTATTTAGTGCTGACAACTTAAAATCCAATAATACTGGCGGCTCATCCATGGGGAAAGCTGGTCCTCCATCTCTCAGTAGCCATTCATGGCATGTAGCTATTTATCCAGGAGTTGTGCTGGCTTCTTGAGCCTCTGTATCTCCTAGTCGTTGCTAGGCCTCGTTATTCCCCAGGAAAGGTGAGTGCATGTTGTAATAGGAGCGGCGGGGCTGCGTCCCCAGCACCCCAGCCGCCTGGCTAGCTTATGCCCCGAAATAATTACACAGACACTGTATTCTTTTAAATACTGCTTGGTCCATTATATCTAGCCTCTTCTCGGCTAACTTTTGCACCTGGACTAGTCCATTTCTAATATTCTGTGTAGCACCCCAGGGTGCGCATCCCCGGGAAGATTCTAGCCTACGTCCATCCTGGCGGCTTGCTTCATCGCGTCTGCCTGGGAGAGGGGGAGCATGGCGTCTCTGCTCCAGAGAGCAGAGCTGTCGAGTCTGAGCTCACTTCCTCTTCCTCCCAGCATTCTGTTCTGTTTACTCCACCCACCT
>NW_024545099.1:0-32665 GCF_018167655.1 Microtus oregoni
CTGGCCCTGGGATAAGTAACCTATTGGAGCCAGCCTCAGTTCTTGCTTCACTTTGAATCCTCCTGTTCATCAGGGCCTCAAGAGATCCTTGAGAGTCCGCAAAAGAAGGAAATGAACTTCTGAACACCTCCCGGGTACCAGGCCCTTTCCTAAGATGCCTAACGGCCACGGGAATCAGAACAGGGATCGCAGCCCAGCCCATCCATGTTTTATATCTCTCAGGCCTTTTTTCTCAACACTGTCAGGCTCCTGAGGAGGACAGACCCGGTCACCACAGCCTCTTCCACAGGAGAGGTGGGCTCCTGCGAAGAGGGGTGGGAGCAGGAAACTCAGGGTGAAAGGCGGAGTCTGCTGCTCCTTTCCCCAGATTCTATGAGCCTGCTGCTTCTTAGAACCAGTGGAGCAAGCCTCCTGCCCTGTTCTGTTCCAGAAGCTACAGCCAGCCTGGGTGTCCAGGGCCCTTCATGGCCACTCATGTCTCAGTAACCTACGGGACCATTGCCCTTCTGAGCTTGTCAAACAATCAAGGGCGGTGTCTACACTGGCAGCCGGGGCTGTGCTGAGGCCAGGTGGCCCTTCCATACAGCTGTTGATGCTGAAATCACCGCTTACATGTTGCCACTGTATACGCTGTAGGTTCCGGCAGTACAGCGTCTGGCAACCAAGAGTCTCAGTTTCCTACGCATAAACTGATGGTTCTAGTATTGGCTTAAAAGACAGCTGCCAATGAGTAGGCTCTCGTTTGTCAAATAGTGCTGTTAACCGACTGCTAATCCTCCAGCAACATGTGGGAGACGGGGAGATGGTACTGCTCATCTCATTTCGCGGAATTCAAAACCGAGGCTAAGGAGTTTCCGCATCATGCCCAAGGTACAGGGTGGAAACATGGTAACAGCACTCCAGGACACAGCGTCAGGGAGAGCCATCTTCACTCCCTTGTACAACAGGACCAAGGACAAGAAGCCACATCAGCCTGAGTCCCCTCCAGGGAGGGAAGACAGGCACTGGCCCAGAACTGTGACTCCAGGTGCTGAGAGGACTGGGGATGGACAGGTGGGGCTTTGCTGTGGTTTGCACGCGCACCTCCCAGAATTCAATGTTGGAAACTTAATCCCCAAATTCAGATGTCGGTGTGTTTGGAGATGGGGCATTTGGGAAATGATTAGGGGAAGTAAGACCATGAGGTAGGGCCCCCAAGATAGCGTCAGTGGCTTGTTTGTGTTTCTGCTTTTCATTGTTTTGGGGGTTTTGTTTTGTTTGAGACAGGGTTTCTCTGTGTAGCCCTGGCTGTCTGGAACTTACTCTGTAGATCATGCTGGTCTTAAACTCACAGAGATCAGCCTGCTCTGCCTCCTGAGTTCTGGGATTAAAGGTGTGCACCACCACCACCCAGCTCTTTTAGTAGTTCTTTAAGAAGAGGGAAAGAGACACCTTCCCCGTCTCACCATACTCAAACCTCCATACTAGGAGGCAGCACAAGGTCCCCAGTACCCAGGACACTGTGCCAAATAAACTTCTGTTTTCTGTGGATAACCCAGATCCAGATATTTTGTTACAGCCACATGAAACAGACTAAGACAACTTTGACTCAGCCAAGCATTCCAAGGAGACACTGTGAAAGCCAACTTTCTAGCCACGCCTTAAAGGACAAAGGGCATGCAGAAAGAGCTGGCTAGTACCTGAAAGGGACTGGGAGCTTGTGAGCTCAGAGTTCAGCGCCAGTCTCTGCTCTTAGCTGTGAGGTCCTGGAGGAGCAAGTTTGCTTCTCAGGGTGCCTGTTTTTTTCTAAACAGCTCAGCCCTTAGTAATAGCAAGAATGGAAGAGGCCCTGGTGAAATGAGATTGCGTGTCTTCTCTAACTCCATTTACTGAGTGCCCCTGCGTGCCCCACCATGGGTGCCCGTTGCATGCCTCGTCATGGGTGCAAAGTTGGTATCTCATTGCATACCAAGATTCCTGGTTCCAAAGAACAGACGAAACTCTAACAAGACCACACAGAGATCCACTAAGCTCTTTCTTCATGTCTGTCATCCCATCGAGCTCTCCAAACATGTCCATGGCGTCACTTACCTCACCGTGCACGTAAAGAACAGAAAGTCCTACCATTCTGGCCCGCGTGCTACTGTTAGGCTTAGTGTGCATCTGGACAGGTCCAGACGTCAACACAAGACACCTTGTTTCAAAGGGCTCCCTGGTGAATGTGATGCCTAGGCTCCACGGTTCAAAGGAAGCATGTTCAAAGAGAAAGGGCCGTGTTGTCTGCTAACTGAAGAGCAGTGGACACAGGTGGTTTGGTCACCCGTACAACAAACACCTCACATCCTCTTTCTGATCTTCTTATGTGAATAGCACAGCTTCCTGTTGACCCACTCTAGAATCTTCATCACACCCAAGGGGTTTCAATGTGGGAGTGGGAGTGAAGCCCCCATCTCCAGGCACAGAGCTCAGGGGGGTGGTGAGGATGTCACATTCTGCAATATGGGATTGGGGGCCAAATCCCAAACTCCCAGTGTCTCCTTTAGTGGGACTATGGAGAGGAGGGGACCAAAGCAAAAGTCAGCTGTGCCCTCCCCTGCCTCTGAGTGAAAACAGCAGAGGAGGAAGGTGTGAGAACCAGAAGCCCTGTGCCATCTTTTGGTTCTCTGGAGCCACCTTGACTCAGGCTAGGGCAACCCTGTAGAACACTTGGAGAAATAAGCAAGTACCCTCTTTTCCTTGAGCCAGTTCAAATTAGAGCTCTGATACTCGCTACAGCCTCGATAAATGCAGTCTGTAACCCAAAATGGAGCCAAACTATCACGTGCCACAAAAGACTTGGAGACAGTTATTAGCATTTTAATGGTGGTAATTAACCAAACAGGAAAACAGTCAAATAAGAACATTTTCCTTATCTAGAAGGCAGTACTTAAGGAGAAAATTATTTACTTAAGTTAAAGCAGTCCAATTCAAATGCAAGACTAGAATGACGGCCACCAGGGGCTGGAGGGGAGAAGTGCTGAGTTACAGCTCAATAGCTATAAAGGCAAGAGGCCCGGAGCTGGGGGTGATTCCGTGGTAGAGCGCTCGTCTGCTGTGCTTGAGAGCCAGCCTTCTATATCCAGCGCCATGACTTTTCAAACCAATGAGCAGATTCTAGGGATCCGTTGTGCACCACGGAGGCCATAGGTAACCCCATGGTAATCCCACACTGAAATTTCCGTTCTCTCAGTAAGCGTCACGCTGCGCTCCTACCACAAAAAGTTTAAATCTTTAAAGGAACTAAAAAGTAATGGATGGACTGTATCAGAGGATAAGGAAGACGATGGTGGAGTCTTCTGAGGTAGCTGAGTCCCAGGAGGTAGCACTCACTCTGGGTTGAAAGCTGACTATGTGCAAGGAGCAACCTCTGTGGATTGAGTGCTGACTATGTGCGTGATGTCTCCTACTATATTTATGTTTAACCCTCAAACCCCCACGCATGCAGGGGTGTGAGGGAATTGTTGTTTAGAGGGAACATACACTTAGCCATGCACACGTACAGTTCACACCACTCACGTCAAATGCAAGATTGTTGTTTAGAGGAATAGACACTTATCCGAGCACACACAGAGTTCACACCACTCATGCCAAACGCGAGGTCATCTTTTCATCACATCATTCCCCAATTGTTTGTTAAGCATCTGTGACCACAAACCCCATGATCAGCACAGAACTTCACGGAGTGGGGAGGGCATCTCAAAGGAGAAATCATTTCTGCAGCTAAAGTCTAGCACAGGTGGAAACACCAAAAGCCACCTCATCCCCAACCATTTTAGGGAGTCCAGGCCAAGAGTGAAAACCCAAGACTGCCTCGCTGCAGAGCCTGCAACTAGCCTACAGGGTCAGAAAAAAACTCTGTCTCCAGGGCTGAAATATGCTCTGCCCATAGAACCAGCCATCCCTTCTCTGACTCAAAGGCCAGCATTCCCTCTGTGCCTAAGATCAGCAATACACCCTCTGTGTATGAACACTAGTGCATCTTCCTTCTGTCCTTCAGTGATGTACAGCCTCTGCCCCAGTCCTGGACAAACACATGCTGCACCTACAGGACCAGCACTCCTGACATCCTCACAACCAGCACACCCAACATCAGGACCAGCACACCATGACCAGCACTCCTGACATCCCCATGGTCACCTGGCATTGCCATAACCAGTACATCTGACATCCCCAGGACCAACACATCTCTCTCCAGAGGTGAGCAAGGCTCCTGCACTTAGGATTGACACCACCTCTGCTCTATGACAAGCCCAAGTGCTGCCTGAAAACCCACCCACTCTTCCTTACTCATCAAGAAGCAGATAACTATTCAGTCTCTACCCGCTGGTTCAGGTGAAAGCAGACAACTCCTCTGTAGACCATGACGGTGCCATCCAGAAACCTGGATCTTGATTAGAAGTGCAAAGAACTCAGAATCACATAGGGCCAACTGGGCCCAGCTTAGCTGGAGCAGAGTGTCGGGCATCACTGTGTAGATATCAGGATTGAGTCCTACTCTTGGATTTCCCATGGTCCCTAGGAGGGTGGTAATGCTGGGACTTATAAAACAGAGGAGCAAATGGTACCCAGAGCGGATACAGAGAGAGCAAAGGAGAACCTTAACCCAGACTCCTGAACCTCCAGAGGCCTGGCAACCCTGGCCTCACCCTTGCCAACAGATTGATGTTTACAAGCAGGAGCAGAGCCAGCTACAAACCAGTTGTTTGTTGTTGGTTTTTATTGCTGCGAAAAGAGAGACCAACCCCTCTTCCCAGATGCACAGAAAGGGTCAGCAGGGACTGCGGGGACCCAAGCTGCTCACACTCTCCCCTGGCACCCTCAGAATATATCGCCATGCTGTGGGAACAGGCTCCTCGGTGCCATAAATAATGGAGAACCCGTGCATTCTGTGGCATTCTGCTGAAGTCATCACTCACCCACACACCCTGTGCTGCCTGCACAGCCAAAGAGATTTCTTGACGAAGTTTTTTTTTTTTTTTTTTTTTAGGAATGCAGCCTTTTATTGAAGCTAGTGTTTGATTTTAGCATCCGCCGAGCATGTACTCTGTGCCGCAAATTGTTTTAGGCAATGGAGACCGAGGGATGACCTGGCAGCTCTTTACTCAGGAGAGAAGGGGGTATGGAAAGAAGGAGATGGATGGAGAGGGGGGAAGGGAGAGGGAGAGCTGGGGAGAGGGAAGGAAAATGAATTAGAATTGCTACCCTGTAAATTATTCACTACAGTTCCCAGCAGATGGAAGGAGGGGATTCTAGGGGGGGAAAGAGGTAGGTGAGTATAGAAGGGCCAGGCAAGTCTGGGCTTCACAAGGGGAGGAGGCCAAAGGAGGAAGCAAGATGAGCAATTTCCCCAAGACTAGGTCCAATGAGAAGACAAGGATGATCTTGAAATGGGTGAGGGGCAGTGGGGATGACCCTAACGGTGGCAAAGCCTGCTGTGAGCCCTGAGCACACCCACAGGCAGGAGACTACCCCCATGCAACAAGCAAGACACGGGAACTGAGCCTCCAGAGGAGGCAGCTCTGGACCCTGTGGAACTTGAAGAAAGCCCTGAAAGTCAAGTGCATGAGCTCTGGACCTGGGGAGGTTAGCCAAGTGCACCAACATCTTCCAACGGCCAGCAGGCACCTTCAGCAGAGTATGGTTCGAAGGAGTAGAGCAGCAGAGAAAGGAAAAAATTACTGTGGGGTGGAATGTGGGATCAGGAAAAGGGGATGATGCTGGAGGTGTCACCAGGAGATAGAGTGGGGCATTTCTACATAGAGAAAACAGCATTTCAGACAGAGGAACCCTCGAGAGTGGGAGCCATCTGTTGTCTTAGTTCCCAGCTGCTGTTCCTCAATATATTTGATAGCCAAACCCTGCTTTTCTTTGGGGAATCCCTAGTCATGGTCCTTATGGCTCAAGTGCTGTGAGTGACCTCCTAAATGCAAGGGCCAATTCCGCTTAACCAATATACTCCATCTCCCATAGACATAGGTTTATTGGTGGACACATGACCTAAATCAACCAATGAGTGACTGCCCTGGGACTTTTGGTGGAATACCTAGGAAACAGGCATTTTCTTTTTCCTGGACTTGCTAGCTGTTACGTGAAAGAATGTCTATCTAAGAATGGAGCCAGAGTGGAAAGACATTCATTAAGTACCTCGCTTGCCTGATGCTCCCTCTGCCTTTGGATGTTCCATTACAGAAGTCAGCAATTTCCCCCTTATGTGTAGCAGCCTTTGAGATGGCTTATCACACCCATGGCCTCTAGGACCATAACTGAGTGAAAATACCTAAGTGTGAAAGATGATGTGGGGGGGGGGGGCGGGGATGTGGTGTCCACCGTGAGCAGGACATGGCAGGAAACAAAGATGTTTAGGCAGAATGTGACCAGCACACACAAGGTAGAGATAGGTGTATTATGTCTGCGTCACTGTGACCAAATGCAATGGACAGAAGGAAATGTTCACAGTTTCAAGGTGGTTTCAGCCCATCATTGACAGAGAGCCACAGAGGGGTTCACGGAGGAGGACGCGAGTGTTGGGGCCTCCTCACGTGATGGCAGATTAGGAACCAGAGAAAGCAACCAGCTCAAAGATGGTTGTAATCCTTTGGAGGGTCACCGTGGAGTTTTACTGCCTCCAGCCAGGCACCACATCCCACAGCCTCCAAAACAGTGCAAGCTGGGCCTTCACCAATGGGGACATTCTGATGCAAACCAGCCAGGCATAGGCTGCTGAAGCCTGGCAGGGACTACACAGCAGAGGAATGGCGCCTTCTATTATATGTATGTAGAATCACTCTGTTTATTCAAATGTGTTTAAAACCTAGAAAGAATTCCCAAGCGTGAGCCAGACATTTTTCTTCTCAGGCGGTGCGGAATGAAGGTGCTATCCAAGGTACTGAGAGCCCCAAGGGGCTGTTCCAGGAAAGGGAGCAGGCTGAGCCTAGTGGGTGGAGATTGGCATGCTGGCTGGCACATTGAAATGCCACCAAGCTCTACCCTCTTCGCCTCTGCACAAGTGTAATCCATCTTGTGCCATGTCCCTGTTCCCATAGAGGGCGAGGAAAGTCTGTTTCTGCCCCCCATCTTCTTGGAAACCAAACCCAGGACACCCCAAAACCTTTTTAAAGCAATGAGTAATGCAGTCTTTCAGGGTGAGCAGCAGATAGCATTACATAGCCCAGTTTTTTTACTTCTTCCTATATTCTTTGTGGTGTGATTGTAGAGTTCTTGTCATTAAATGACAAGGGCAAATCCCCTTCTCTTGACCTCAGTCAGAGCTGCATGACTTGCTTTGGCCAACTCGATGTCATCAGAAATGGAAGTGAACCTCTTCCTGGCCTAGACCATTAGAGATTTGATACTTAGTCTTGCTTCCTTGAGTTCTGCCATCACTGCGAGGACAGCAGGCATGGGGAGAAACTACTACTGAGAGGTCACGCCCCTGCCTCTACCCATCCTGTGAGCAGAGGTCAAGGATGGTTATATAACTTAAGGGGTGGATAACTTCTGCTCAATGATACTACAGGGTCAAGACACCTAGAGCAGGTCACTACACCCAGCAAGGCCCTTTCTTTGTTCAGCTTCTCGGATCAAACACCCAGAAAGCCTACCCTGGTGGAGGCAGTGACAGCTGTTGTTTTAGTCAGGTTGCCAGCAAACATGAATCCTGAAGTAAAGACCACCTGGCTTTGGACACATGGAGCTACCAATGGTTTCTATTTTCAAATAGTTATAGGATACCAGAAGAATGCCATCATTTGACAACATTTTTAAAGATATGCATGTTCAAAAATAACGTTTTATTGAAGCTTGGTCATGCTTGGTTATTAACATCTTCTCTTTCTGCAGCTGCAACAACTACAAGACTACACTGCACTAGAACAGCTTAGCAGAGCTGTCACGGCAAAGCCTGTATAGCTTACACCTGAAATATTTACCTTCAACCTTTTATAGAAACAGTTGACTACATAGGACTCCCCACTGAATCCCAGCTCAGGTCGACAGCATCAGGTAACACCAATACGTCTTAGGGAGCATGCATATTGGAGTGCTATGCACCTTGAGGCCACGTATGGTACAGAACACAGCAGGACCTTCCTCATCCAAAGCAGCCTAAGTTAATATTTGACAAAGATCCACATTTGGAGAGTCTGAAATGAGGGTTACAGAGCTGTAAAGGACAGGATACTATCAGCAGTTGATGCAAGGGTAGTTTCTTCCCCAAATGGCTAGCTTTACCACAAAGGAAGCAAACTCCATATGGAGGTTCTTTGATGCCCATCATCCTTTTATGACGTAGATGGGTGCTGCCAGGAACAGATGTGTCTCACTGTTATGAAAAACCTCAGGTTATTAAACATCTTAAATGATGTATTCTGTAGGTTTTTGAAGTATTTGAACATCACCTATCTACCTATCTAAATTATATTTGCTTAACCTTGAAAAGATATGTAACATGATATTAAGAGATGAATATTAACCTGTATTTATTATCTTAAATAGCTTTCAAAGATTAAACAACTTTAAATAACCTTTTAAAATAAGCCTTATAGGTACAATTCCTTAAATAAAAGTATTAAACAAGAAATATATATATATATATATATATATACAGTGTAACAAAAATAACCTTAAATTTGTATCAATATACATAAATCCATACCAATGTAAAATATTTAAGAGTAATGGGTTGTTCAAAAGTTATTCAACAATCCACCCTTTTATCCCATCATTTCCACACTTTATCCACCTTTCTCCCTTCAGAAAAAGATCCCTGAACCTAATCTCCTTTTTTTATGCTTTTCTCCTAACCATGACCAAATATAATTTGTAACCAACCCCCTTAAATGATGACAAACATCTATAACACATTGAATGGCCAAACATCTACCCCACCTCTTTGGAATGTGGGCATCATGTTCTCTATACTTCTTCTTGCTGTCTGGGGGCACTGGCATCTTTAGGAGACCCTGGGGAAATTGGGATAATAGTCAAGTCCTGGAAGAGTTAGCTGTATTATTTTTAGTCTGGTCTCTGTGCAATGGGAAAGTGCAAGGCTTATCTGAAGTCCTGGTTAGAGTAGTAAGTGAGGCTGGACCATCTCAGCCAGCAGCCTTGAAGCTGTTCTGGATGCAGAACTCTGAGGAAACTGCAACGGGCATTCTGAGAGACCACCCACTTTCATTGGTGTCTGGTCCCCTCACTCTGAAAACACATAAACTTTCAAGGGTAACATAATATCTACATTAATACAAGGATGGACTGTGTGTCATGCACAAGCAAGCCAAAGATGACTTTTTGTTTTATTCTGAGCAGGTAAAATATATGTCATAAAAATATGTAGGTTTTTAGGTTTATCTCTTTATATCTGTAGCCAGTATTTTCAGGGAGTCTCCCCTGCACAAATCTGATCCATCTTGACCTTGAATGAATCCATAGTCTTTCGTTTCCTGTGGAACCAAAAGCATAACCTCTTCTGCAAAGCAAAACTGACTTCCATCTTCAAGTTAAGGCATCCCTAAAATATATAGGCTGGCTTAATTCAGCAATCCCTTTTGCAATCCCATGTGTCTCAGCAGCTGCCATTTGCTCACTGGCATTCAAAAAATTCAAAGATAACACAATAACAGGAATCCAGACTCCCTGAATATTTCCAATTTCTGTGGGACTTACTCTTTTTTATTAATTTATTCTCCCTTTAAAGACTTTATTATTTTTAAACTATTTTTTCTGTGACTGTTTATACCCATTTTTTGAGTGTATGCACATTGTTAAACACTGTAACCTGTTTAGAGATTTTCTGTCTGGATCTGTCTTTACTTCATACCTGTAACCTTTACTGTCAGTGAGAAAATCCCACCATACATCTTAGCTGATGGTGCACTGTCAGTTCAAGCAATCAGGCAGCTGGAGACTAGGAATCTGCATTTGGCTCTGGTGTTTTTTTTTATTGTTTTCACTGAGCTATATATTTTTCTTCAATCCCCTTCCTTTTGTTCTGTTTTTTGAACCATTTTTAAAGCTTTCTCAGGTCTTATGTGGATATACCTGGTCCCACATTGGACACCATTTGTAGTCAGACTTTTTCTGTCATGTCAGTCAGCTCCCAAATAACCACATAGAGACTTCTTAGTAATCATGAAAGCTCATCTGATAGCTTAGGCTTGTTTCTAACTAGTTCTTATAACCTAACCCATAATTTTATTAATCTGTGTGCTGCCCCAAGGCTTGTTTACCTCATCTGCATACTGCCCATCCTGTTCGCTCTGTTTCTCATGGTGTCTCTACCCTTCTTCTTCCCAGAGTCCTCTGTACCTGGAAATTCTGCCTACCTATTGGTCATTCAGATTTTTATTAAACCAATCATGGTGACATATCTTCACATGGTGTAAAGGAATATCCCACAACAGCTGAGCCATCTTGTCAGCCCTGATATAAATTATTAAATTAATTTTAATAATAATATTGAGCTTAGCATTGAACAGATGCAAGACAATCATGAGAAAAAAATCACAATGACAGTGGTCAAGATGCTAACACTTGGCAAACGCTGAAAGGTGACATCTAAGCTCTCCCCTCTGTGACTTCAGGACACAATACTAAACACATTTATCAAGAGACAATGTGATTCTAGCTCTTCCTCTGCCAGTTACTGACTGCGTAACCCCAGACAAGTTATTTGTCCTCTCGAGGTCTCAATCTCTTTGTTGTAGAATGGAGCTAACCTTTGTCCTCACCGCTATGACGTATGGTGAGGTCAGGTCTGCCACCACCCTGTCTCCTTCTCTCCCTCATAGCCACAGCCCTGCTTTTGCTTGTGTCTACCTCTACGCATGTAGCCAGGAACTTCTCAGGAAACTGAGATAGAAGCTATTTAACTGCCTTTGATTTTGCCAGTATCTTGTCCAGGAGCGGGGATGTGATCTCATACCACCCACAGGCATGAGAGACTTGGAGAACATCGTTTAGCACCTGAGAGAGGGTCACTGGAAATAACACTCTCTTCTCTGCCAGGGTATTACTGGGTCTTTGTGTGGGTCCTAAGACCAGTCTAACAATTTACCTCCAGTCTGAGGATGATGCCCTGTTTGGGAGGGCAGTGGTTGAGAGTTTGGGGAGTCTGGGCTGGGTGAGACTGTGTAGTAGCTCACTCAGTCAGCCTGACTCAGCTTCCTCGAGACATCAAGTCTGAGGGCTAAAGCTACAGACCTTGTTCATGTTTGGGTTCAGCATCCCTTACCCAGGATGCTTCAGACCACAAGCATTTGGATTTTGGGTTTGTTTGGGTTTTTTTTTTCAGAATTGTGAATATGTTCATTTACAAAATGAGAACCCTTAGGGTAGGCCCCATGTCTAACCATGAAACCCATTTCTATTTCATATGTACCTTTCACCCAACCTGCAATGTCATAAAGGGTTTTTAACAACTTGTCTGTCAAATTTCATGCTGTGGAATTTTCCTCTTGTTGGAGTCGCTAGAGTTCTGAATTTTGAAACATTTTGTTTTCGGGATTTCCAGAGTAGGGGCACTTGGCCAACATTTGCAGCTAAAAGAATCCTGACACAGATTTGTGCGGTAGCCAGTCCCTCCCCCTCCATGTGTCACTGCCCCCTGCCACTTTCCACATGATGATACAGCACCAAGTCCCTCAGCAAACAAGGATCCCCGAACTTTGAAAGTCCTGACCTCCAGGACTATAAGAAATAAACCTCCATTTTTTTGTTTGTTGTTTTGTTTTGTTTGTTTTTTGAGACAGAGTTTCTCTGTGTAACTTTGGAACCTGTCCTGGAACTTACTCTGTAGACCAGGCTGACCTCAAGCTCACAGAGATTTGCCTACCTCTGCCTCCCGAGTGCTGAGATTAAGGGAGTGCTCCACAGCCTGGCTCCCTCGTTCTTTATAAGCTACCCACTGTCAAGCCTTCCCTCATGGCAGCACCAAACAGTCTAAGCTCGTGTTTATGAGCCATCTCTTTCTTTCTCCGGGTTCTCTGCTGTCTTCCATCCAATTTCCCTACCTCTTGTAGCAGAGGTGAGAGCCTTGTGGCATCAGGGTGACTGACATAGCCCTGGAAAGATATGAACCTAAATGGAAGACTGATTGGAAGTCTCCAGGCGTCCACGTACTTCCCACTGGAGTGGGTGCTACCCATAGAGGTTCGTCAGTTTCTGGTACTGGCATGAAGGCAGCCAGCTTGCCTGCAGCTGATGAATTTTAAAAGAAGCATAGAATAATTTTTAATAACCTTGAAGCTGAAAGAGTAATAAATATTTCAAAGCTTGGCTCGTCTGAAGCCTATCTCTGCAGTAGATTAGCTCGTTCACCGATGACCGTCTGAAGCCTCTCTTTGCCGTGGTTTAGCTCCTTCACTGATGACAGATTTGGCAGCAGGGAAGGGGGATGAAAAGATTAACAGATTTCGAAAGACATGTTGGACATGAAAGTGTCTCTGACCATTTAATTCTTAGAGAACCCCATGAAGCAGGAACTGCTAACTCCCCAAACCCAGCCACAGCTAGGGAACGAGCCTCAAGCCTGGCTTATCTTCTGACCCAGGCATGACCTAGCCTTCCTACTCCAGCCCTGAGACTTAACCAATCCAGCCTACCCAGGCTTAAACACCTGTATGCTTGTCATCTGTCAGGCCTCGCAGCCTAGACAAGGAGTGAGGGCTATGAGGCAGGGGCATGTATCTCCCACCCATGCCAGTTCTCAGCGGGTTAGAGAAAGAACAAAGCTGCCACACCCCTAGAACACACAAGAGAATGTGACTATGGGGACCCCAAGACAGAACAGAGACCCCAGAGAAGCCACAGGGAGACAAGTTTGAAATCCATAGAAGTCCAGTGTCTTATACAGATGCCCAGCTAGGCAGGAGTGAGCTTTCTTTTCCTAGAGGTATGTAAACAGAGGCCAAACTGTCACCTCCTGGAATAAGGTGCGGGGACTCTGCCTTGGTTGACAGTAGACTGGTGGGATTGAAATGACCTTAGTTCTTGGAGAATTTGTCTGAGCCAGCGGGCAATGCATTATACTCTAAGCACCTGCTTTGACCAACCCCTGCCTTTCCCCCACGACTCTGAAATTATTATTAGTCTGATTTTACAGGTGCTCAAAGAAAGTAAGTGGCTTCTCCGGGGTTACAAAGCTTGCCACCATGTCCACATGTCTCGGTGCCAGTGAACTTGTCCTTCTGCATGCTCCTTGCAGTCAGTCCCGCTTGTGGGAAGCAAGCCGGTGTGGTCTTGCTCCAACTGGCGGTCAGTAGTCACTTCCGTGTATTGAGTTTGCCCCAGGTTCCTTCCAGCATGTCACAGTGTTATCCCCCCTGATCCATCCAAGCCATCTTTCTCACTGATGAGGGAACTGACCCTCAAAACCAATGTACCTTGCCTGAGGCCACAGCCAGTCTGGCGGAGCTAGTCTGGTACAGAAAGCCAGCTATGCGATCACTCGAATTTCTGCAAGGGCACTGACTGCAAGGCACCCTAGACAACCCCAGAGACAAGGAGAAGCCGAGTGGAATAGGGGGGCTCAGGACAGTAAAAAGGGGGGACTGATAGAGATGGTGAGAGGCTGACAAAGACCTTCAGGCCAGAAGCATGACTACAGAAAGGAAGAGGTCAGCCCACAACCCAGTGGTGTGGGTGACCTGTGGCTTGAGAGAAGGCCCTGCTCCTCCCTGAGCTTGGGATAAGCCATGGCTTAAAGTGAAGCTCACGCCTTAGCAGGACAAGAGGACGATTAGGAAACTGAGGCAAACAGAGTCAGCAAATGCTCACAGCACCATAAACCCAGCGCCACCTAGGTGGGAACACGGTCCTTTACCCTCTCTGTGCCAGTGAGGCTTGCAGCGGGGCACTCCCAACCTTTGCCAAGAATGAGGTCCCAACTCCTCAGAGAAAAACCTGAGGAGGCAGGAAATGAGGGCCTCCTTCTCTTCTTGTGTCCCCTTAACTTTTGTCCTGTCTCTCTATCCTGCCTCAGCTCTACCTTCCAGGCGGTGGATGTCCTAGGCCCTCCTGATCCAATGCTCACTTACCCCTCATGTAGTATTCTACATGTGCCCAGCCTCTCAGATCTCATTTATGTCTTTTGCCTTTTTCAAGACAGATGCTTTACAGAGCCCGCTTTCCAAACATGAGTGGTGGCAGAAAGAGAGAGCACCCCCCACTGCCTGCCCTAGCCTGAGACACCCCCCCCCTTTAGCTTTTAAGTGCCTCCACCCAGGTCAAGTCAGATGCTTCTCCATGGGGAAGAGTTTCAAGGCGAGCCAGTATGAATCAGAGCTGGAGTTAATTGCTTGATTTTAATTCGACATAGATCTTAAGCACTGGAGATACTCAGGGAGCAAGAGACAAACCCACCTGTGGATATGAGCTTCCCAAGGGAGAGTCCCCTTGAAGTGTCTGAGTGGTGATTGTACATAGGATTTTGGAAGCTCTCAAAACCTCATTGTTGAATGGGTTTCTAGGGGACTCTCCCCCCGACTCTGTCTATGTTCCCCTCGTCAATTACTGAGAGTATAGGGAAGCTCCGGAGGTTCCTTAGATAGGATTACAATCAGATAGCATAAAACCAGGAGCCACTAAGACTGTACAGGGTCAGAACTTGTCCTGCTGCTGCAAAGGAATTTCTGGGGAGAATCCTGGGAAACTTGAGGCTTACAGCTCGGATGGGAGAAAAGCCCGAAGCAAATGTAATCATATTGGAACTCTGATTGGCAAGAGGCTTCAGTCAGATTCCAGGATGGGGTTTTTATTTCCTTCCCCTGGCCCCAAAACTTTTTCACTGCCTAACCTGCCTCCTGACCACCTTCCAGGCAGTTGATGCTCCAGTTCCCTTTGATCATGTGGTCACTCACCCACCTGTAGTTTTGTGAGACACCATGTGCCTATCCCCACATCAGGCACTTTCCAGTCCAGAACCCTTGCTGCTCTGGACCGGAATCCATAGGTCCCTTGAATCGAGAGTAAGGAAGCAATTCAGTCATGTATGCACAGCTAGGAAGAGGCAGGGGCAGTCCTCAAGTCCGGCGTCCTTGATGTCGTACTGCTCTTGAGCCATGTGTGCCCATGCGTCTGCAGGTCCTGGTTTCCAACCGTCCTGGCACCTGTCACAGTTTAGCAGGTTACCATGGTATCGCTACCCAGCACCGGGGCAGCAGGGACCACCATCTGTTTACACTGCTGTCAGAGGAATTGATGTCATGTGAAACTGTCAGCTCAGCAGGGAGGGAGGAGGAAGAGTGGGCGGCTACAGAAGCTTCCAAGCCATCTAAACCCATCTCCATCAAGAGCCACTGCTCCCGGAGGAAAATGGAGAAGGGGGGCTGTGAGAGCACTTCCCGAGGGGCAGAAGTGAGTGGCTATTGTATTATCCTTCCCATTTGCTGCGGCCACAATTCACAAGCTCTTGTCGCTCTCACAGCCCTGGGGTGGCTGCCACCAGCCCCTCCTTTACAGATGTTCTATGGGATAAAGCAAAGGCTGGAGACAAGAGGAGCTCTTTCAAGGTCAGAGGAAGTTGGGTCCACTAGGAATAGCTCCCCAGTTCTCAGACAGCCAGGTCCAGGGAAGCACCAGGAAACTTGCTGTTGGCCACGCATGTGGAAAGAGGAAGAGGACAGGCCATGAGAAAGACTGGCCATGAGCAGTGACGCTGGATTCCACGGTTCAGCCATGACCAACGCTTCAATAAGGAGAAAGCAACTACCCAGGACACCCTTTCCAAGGGACAGTTCCAGAAGCATAACCAGAGGTAGGATTTGCCACTTTCCTGCTCAGCATCCACCCATTGCTCCTCAGTCACAGCCTCTCATTCTCCTGGGGGAAACTGCCGGTCTCACCCATGCGGCCTTAACAAGGCTGATAATCTAGATCTAACCCAGCTGACAGATCTCAACCCCTGCCTGTGACGACTGGCTCAGGCAGTTATGTGATCTGAAACAAAGCAATGAAAATCAGGAATCAGGAGAAGAACCCTCTCCTCTGCTGGATGACTAACAAGGGGCATACAGGCTAGCAGTGTGCAGCCATCTCGACTCTGTACAGGAGAAGCTAGCCTGAGCAAGCAACCAGCAGCGGCATGAAAGCAAGGGCAGGAAGCAGAGAACAGCAGGTTTTTCTCTCTGAACCCAATCAATCTGAAGCACAGTCTTGTCCTGAAGCAATAGCTGGGTTTTCGGACACTTCTTCTTGGGATAGGTTGACACCATTCATTTCAGGGACAGAGCCCTGTGGAATTGGGAATAATTGGTTTAAACAAAAATCTGGGCGGGGCCAGGTGGAGATCCCCAATAACAAGTTCAGCAACAAGAGTGGCTGCTTACTTCAAAGAGAGCGCAGAGTAAGTAGAAGTGAGCTGCCAGAGGAGAGGAGCTCAGGCTGCCCCAGAACCCCCTCTTCACCTCACCTCTGCAGCACCAGCCACACTCCCAGGCTCTCCCAGAACCCCTCTTCACCTCACCTCTGCAGCACCAGCCACATCCCAGGCTGCCCCAGAGCCCCTCTTCACCTCACCTCTGCAGTACCAGCCACATCCCAGGCTGCCCCAGAACCCCCTCTTCACCTCACCTCTGCAGTACCAGCCACATCCCAGGCTGCCGCAGAGCCCCCTCTTCACCTCACCTCTGCAGTACCAGCCACATCCCAGGCTGCCCCAGAGCCCCCTCTTCACCTCACCTCTGCAGTACCAGTCACACTCCCAGGCTCTCCCAGAACCCCTCTTCACCTCACCTCTGCAGCACCAGCCACATCCCACGCTCTCCCAGAACCCCCTCTTCTCCTCACCTCTGCAGTACCAGCCACACTCCCAGGCTCTCCTAGAACCCCCTCTTCACCTCACCTCTGCAGTACCAGCCACACTCCCAGGCTGCCCCAGAACCCCTCTCCAGCTCACCTCTGCAGCACCAGCCACATCCCAGGCTGCCCCAGAACCCCTCTCCACCTCACCTCTGCAGTACCAGCCACACTCCCAGGCTGCCCCAGAGCCCCCTCTTCACCTCACCTCTGCAGCACCAGCCACATCCCAGGCTGCCCCAGAACCCCTCTTCACCTCATCTTTGCAGCACCAGCCACATCCCACGCTCTCCCAGAACCCCCTTCACCTCACCTCTGCAGCACCAGCCACATCCCACGCTCTCCCAGAACCCCTCTTCACCTCATCTTTGCAGCACCAGCCACATTTCTACAAATGAGATGACCAGGCATTTAGAAATATTGCTCAGAAAGGACTCTGGCTGCCTCAGTGACCCTCTGGTCCTGAGTTAGTCTCAATACTTTAGGAAAATTCTTTCCCTTCCTAGAAGGATGTGAGTTGTCTCTTCTATAAAGTGGAAATGCTTTTTCGCATAGTGTTGGAGACAAGGGAAGTGGAGAGCAAACAAGACACACCACCCTCGGGAACAGGAAGAACTTGACCTGCCACAGCCCTCCGTGGGACACCAGTCTTCTACAAAGTAAGGAAAGATTTCAGGTAGAAAGCGCTTCCTTTGCAAGTATATCTGCCACTGGTTTCTAAAGATACAGATTGAAATACGAATGGGTCCGACCGTCTGATGCTTCAAAGTGATACAGAGGGAGAGAGTGGGGAGGGGGAGACACAGAAGCTGCAAAGCTGTAATAAATGTCAGGGAGGTCACTGCTGCTTTTACTAATAGTGTCTCATTTGCAATTTTTAAAATAAAATGTCAAAAACTAAATAAGTAAAAAGCCCTGCCTGATACCAGGGTGGACTGCTCCAGTGCACGTAGCCGGGCAAAGGGAAACAAAAGGAAGTGACTGGAATAACCACTTGGGCTTTCTGGTTTCCAGGGAGGCTAAGGCAGAGCCGAAACCAACAGTTACTTGAGTCTTCATTGACGAGAGGGGAGAGTGTTATAGAAGTCCTCAGGAGACAAGTGGAGAAGTTTCCCAATGGGCAGAAGTGTCCCACCTTGACAAAATTCCTCAGGTACCAAGAGCAGCAAAGAAGCCACAGAACCATCAGTCCTGCAGCATCCCAGAGCTGTTGGAGTGAGACAGGGAGCATCACCATGGTAACCAATGGGTACCAATGTCCAGAGACAAGGTGACCCTCAGGAAAGATTCAGCAAGGTCTAAGAATGTGAAACGCCATACCTTAAACCAGGGGTGAGATGCCCCACGGGGACTGACACTGACCTTCTGGTCTGTCAGAGATGATTGGGTTTTAAATTGATTTTAAAAAAATTAAGAGCTGTGGGCTGGTGAGCACAAGGCAGGAAGCCATGGCAACGCTCATCATTGTGGGGTCCAAAAAGAAGGGTTCTGACCTTGTGAGTGAGACCCTAGACATGTCCTTTGTCTCCTCAAGACACAGCTGCTTCATCTATAAAAATAAGAATTGTAGGACCTGGGAGGGTGGGACCCGCTGGAAAGGTTCCAGCATGGGGGGGGGGGGGCGGCTGCCTAGCACAAGGCCCAGGGCAACCCTGACTCCTTTGTCCTCCTCCACACAGGGCAATCCTGGCTCCTTCCTCCTCCACACAGGGCAATCCTGGCTCCTTCCTCCTCCACACAGGGCAATCCTGACTTTCACTTCCTCCTCCTCTCCACTCCCTGCATCTAAGAAGCAGGCACGTAAATGGAGCTGTAATTAATATGCAGTCGGCAAAGGCTAATTAAGAATTTATTTTTGCTCCTTGGCTAATGACAGTTTGAAGTCTGTTTTCTCGTTTTCCTGGTTGGCGACACAGAGTCCCCAAAGTCCTCTGTCGTGAGTCAGGAGGCCCTGGTTGGAGCTGCAAACAGGAATTAGTCATCGCAGAAGCCAACTGCACATCCCCGGGTCATCTGCGTCCACGGGCAGCGAAGACAAACTCACACAGGCAGCTCCCAGCTTCCTCTCAACTCGCTCCTTTCCTGGTCTTCTCCACCTCGAGCACTGAGATGCTGCCGTCTTCCAGGACTATCTTAGATTACCTCCCTTGCCCACATCTCCCCATCCCAGCCCGAGCCAAGGCTGCAGGCTGCATCACGCTCTTGCCATCTGCCCACTTCCAGCCACATCCCCATCTTCTCCCAGCTTCAAGCTGCCATCTCGTCTTAGCCAGAACTCTACACGGATCTTGCTCCATCCTCCCTATGCCTGACAGTGAGTTTCCCCAAATATAAAGCAGAACACTTAAAATATTAACCAAAGCTCTCTACTGGTTCCACATGGGACTAAGAACAGAGGCCTGCTCCACCCAGCAGCCACTAACCCCGACTTCCCACTCTTCTCATTAAACACAGCTCCATCTTTGCCTGTACGGTGTCACAACTTCAGGACCTTTCTGTTTCTCTGCCACACTTTTTCTTACTTTTAAAGTCTTTAAGCCTTACTGCAGCTGCCTCCTCCTTTCTCAGGTGCTGGTTCTGGTGTCTCTTTCCTCGGGAGACAGGCTCCCCGACTGTACCCTGTAAAGCGAGCCTCTCTGTCCCACAGCTCTGTGATGTAAAAGTGTGCCAAAGATAGCCCTGTGGATTGGTCCCAAGGTTGTTTCCTCACAGCAGACTGAGTCTAGTTAATTCAAAAACCCACAGTGGAAAACTCAAATGGCTACACATCTACTTGTTTTTAGAATAGCTCACTAAAGAAATGTTTTTATTTACTCTGGACCGGAAGCTGTGCATATTCCATAAAACTATACCTTCTTCTGCTGGATATTAACAAAAATAACTTATAAGTCTCAGGGCTCTACTGCCTCTGGGAAAAACTGACACCAAGGCCCTGATGTATCCTGAGCAACATCACCTGGATATGTCAACATCACCTGGATATGCCCACGTAGCCCAGAACCTCAGCTTTTAGGGTTCTCTTGTCCTCCGCCACTTTTGGATGGTAGCTCCTTGAACAAAACTTCTTTTAAAAGCCCCTAGGCTCTCCCATCCCCCTCCCCTCTATCAGCCATGCTAAACCACTTCCCTCATACAATTGTTTTTCTGAGACTGTGTGGTTAATTTGTTTTTTGTCTCTCTTTTTATCTCTCTCCCTCATTAAAATATAAAATCCACATAAGCAGGCGAGAAGGCTATGAAAAATAAATTTTCATGCTGCCCTAGTTACTTTCCCATTGCTGTGAGGAGACCATGGCAAAGGCAGCTTACGGAGGAGTTGATTTGGGCTTGCAGTTCCGGAGGGAGATCCATCAGGGTGGGCAGAGGCAGATGCCTCAGATCAAGCAGTAGTACTTCTCAGTCTCTACCCTAGAGAAGTGTCCCCACATCCTTCCAAGGAAGAATATTTAAAACCGTCCTCTGTGGGATGGCGCACGCCTTTAATCCCAGCACTTGTGGCAGGGCCAGGTGCATCTCTGTGAGTTCAAGGCCAGTCTGCTCTACAGTGTAAGTTCCAGGACAGCAAAGACTATGTACAGAGATCTTGTCTCAAAAAGAAAAAAGATGTTTAAAAAATGTAAAATAAGAATTTGAACCACCAGTAAGCTAGAGTATGCATCGTCTTCTCTATTCTTCACATAGGTACAGCTGAAAATCCTGGGGATCATGCACACAACAAACACCAAAGGACTCAAAGGTAGAAGAAGGAAGGCAGATTAAATAGGACACAAGGAACACATGATGTTAAAATTTGTGGGACTTTCCTGCCTGCTGTGTCACAAATTAAAGCTAAAGAAGAACAGCAGCTGAGAAATGCCTATGTACACCAACCCAAACGATAAAGCCCACAAAAGGGCTTCCTTTTGGGCTAGTTAAGGCTTTCTGCTGCTACGACAAAACATCTGAGGGAAACAATGTGAGTTTGTTTTGGCTGTGGTTTCAGGGTTTGGTCAGCTAGCTCCTGTTGCTGCGTCGCGGTGAGCAGAGCATCCTGACAGAAGGACAGGAAAGAACGAAGTTGCTCAATGTGTGGCAGCGGGGTAGAAGAAAGACAGACTGAAGGAAGGGACCAGGGAAAGAGCACTTTTCAAAGGTGTGATAAACCCTACCTTTTAAGTCTCTAGTCCAATAATGCTGTCAAGTTATGAGTCTATCAACAGATTAATCCATTTAAAAAGCCAGAGCCCTCTTATTTCAGTCACTTCCAAAAGCCTTCGGGGGTGGGCATTTTCCATGCAAAGGACCACTAAATGTGCAGCCCAGAAAGACAGAAAGCCATTTATCAACAATTGATAAACTGAGAGAAAGACTATAGACCGACCCCTTGCCACCAAGCTATGGCCAAGCTGGGAGACTTGACCTCCATCCCACCTGGCTATAAGCTTCCCACCCCAGCCTTAGATACTGTCAACAAGTGGGGAGCAGTAGTAAGCCCCTCTCACCTGGGGTGGCAGGGAAAGATTACTCCTTCCAGCCAGGCGGTGTCTATGGAGATGTTGTATGGAGCTGGATAAAATGGGTCAACTCCCTGAAAACTGCAACTACTTCCGTCTTCCCAAATAAGAAGTAGATCATTTGGGGAGCCCCATTAAGGACTCCAATTCATAATTTTAAACCTTCCAAAAACAATCTCCAGACCCAGATGGCCTCACTGAAGAATCCACCAAATGTTCAAAGTCGCACCAGTTCTGTGCGATCTCTCCCAGAAAACAGCCAAGGGAGAAACACAGCCACGCTCACTCTATGAAGCTAGTACTACCACGATACTAAAATCAAAGATAAACACAGACTCCAGGGGAGGGGAGAACCATGACCACAGACCAGTGTCCTTCATGAATATAGACACAACTTCCTCGGTAAAATATTAGCAAACAGAATTTGTAATATTTCACCATGAAATGCATCAAATATCTAAAAACCAACCCTCTATATTAACAAAGCAAAGAAGAAAAATAGTATGGTAAGTGATCGATGTCAAAAGATTCAATGACCCATTCATGATCAAAACTCTGAGGAAAAATAGGATTAGGGAGAACTACTTAACCTCGATCAAAATGTCTACACAAAGTCTACAACTAATACTGTAGCTAACGTACGCATGGAGAAAATGGCATGTATTTCCTCCATAAAACAGAAAAGACTAGCGCATCTAATCTTTGCACTCTTATTCCTCCTGGGTACTAAAAGCTATAGCCAGTGTCATAGTGCAAAGGTGTGTGTGTGTGTGTGTGTGTGTGTGTGTGTGTGTGTGTGATATATATATATATATATATATATATATATATATATATATGAATTGAGCTTGGAGAGATGACTTCAGTGGCTAAGAGCTCAGGGTGCTCTTCCAGAGGACCCAGTTTCAATCCCCAGCATCCACATGGCAGCTCACAATCATGGGTAACTCTAGTTCCAGGTAATCCGATGACTTTTATTGGCCTTCAAAGTACCAGGCACAGACATGGTGCACAGACATACATGCAGGCAAAGACTCATACACATAAAAAATAAAATTAAAAAAATTAAATACAACAAAAGAAATTAAAAGTATGCCAACTAAGGCTGGGGAGACTGCTCAGCGAGAAAAGGACTTCTAGCACTAGCATGAGGGCAGAAGCTCAGATCCCTCGACGCCAGCACTCACGGGTGGAAACAGGATGTCCCAAAGGCAAGAGAGCTAGCCAACCAAGCCAGAACAGAACTCTGGGTTCAGCAAGAGACCTTGCCCCAGGATGTCACGTGGAGAACTCAATGTAAACCTCGGGCCTTCACATGTACTCATACACACACACACACACACACACACACACACACACACATGAATATACATACATGTGTGCAAATACCCTGCATTCATATCATACATGCATGCATATGCACCCTAGAAGTATGCAGACTGTGCAGGAATAAACAAAAGTATCAATATTTTCAGATGTCATAATTATATATGTACAACATATATAATTAATTCTAAGGAACATAAAAATAAAACCAAAACCTTAACTATGAGTGAATTTGGCAAGACTGAGGAGTAAGATAAGCGTGCAAAAATCAGGCATGCTTCTGGATGCTAGTGCCAAGATGCTACAAGCTCCAATCCAATGCCACTTGCAATCACTCAGAGGAGAGGAAGTGACATACCTAACAAGACATGTGCAGGACTTATGTGCTGAAATATACAGTGCTGATAAAAGAAATCAAAGGCCTAAATCAGGTTATATAAAGACTGCCGTGCTCACAGAGCAGAAGACTTGACATAGCAAAAATATTAATTTTCCCCAAAATTAATGTACAGATGCAACACAATATCCAAACCCAAGAAATATTTCTATAGCTATAGGAAAGACTATTCTAAAACTCATGTAGAACAGAAAAGTAGCTAGAATAGCTAATGTAATTTTAAAAATCAAGAATAATGTGAGAGAAATCAGTCTACTCGATTTCCAAACTTAGGTTGTCCTCATTGTATAGAAGTTCACTGAGATGTATAGACTTTGGGTCTGGTAAATATCAGGGTATAAAGTCTTATTTGCAACATTTCCTTTTTTATTACTTTATTAATACTAGGCATCAAAATTTCCACTTCCTCCCCTCCACCCACTTCCCTCTCACTCCCCCACTCACCTTCCTCCCCTCCCCCTCCAGTCCTAAGAGAGGGCAGGGTACCCTGCCCTGTAGGAAGTCCAAGGCCCTTCCCCCTCCATCCAGGCCTAGGAAGGTGTGCATCCAAATAGTCTAGGGTCCCAAAAAGCCAGTACATGCAGTAGAGACAAATCCCAGTGCCATTATGATTGGCTTCTCAGTCTGCCCCAATTGTCAGCCACATTCAGAGGCTTTAATTTGATCTCATGCTCATTCAGTCCCGTTCCACCTGGCTTTGGTGAGCTCCCATTAGATCAGGCACACTGTCTCAGTGGGTGGATAATCCCCTCGTGGTCCTGACTTCCTTGGTCATATTCTCCCTCCTTCTGCTCTTCAACTGGACTTTGGGAGCTCAGTTCAATATTCCCATGTGGGACTCTGTCTCTATCTCCATCTGTCGCTGGACGAAGGTTCTATGGTGATATTCAAGATAGTCATCAGTCTGACTACAGGACAAGGCCAGTTCAGGCACCTTCTCCTCCACTGCCCAGGGTCCTAACTGGGGACATCTCTGGGGACATCTGGGACCCCCTCTAGAGTTCAGCCTCTTACCAACCCCACAATGCCTCCCTGAATTAAGCTATCTTCTTCTCTGCTCCCATATCTGTCCTTCTTCCATTTCAACCATCCCACTCCCCCAAACTCCCCCCAACTTTTTGTACTAATGTTTATAAAATTATTATTTTAAGGTTTAAATAGTTGCAGGAATCAAGACTATGATGTATGGAACAGAGCCAAGAATCCAGAAAGAGACCCGTGGAAATACACCCCAGAGATCTCTGACAGAGGAGCAAAAGTTGAGCAGATGCAGACAATGGGCACTGAAAGCATCTGAATGCTATAGCTCAAAAAAAAAATTTAAAAAACCCTTCAAACTAAAGCTCACATCTTATACAAAATTTAAAATGGATCATAGACTTACACAGAAAGCGCTAAGACATAAAACCTTTTTAAAAATAGAAGATCTTCTGGGTCTAGAGCGAGGCAAAGAATCTCTAGGCTCAATATCAAAACTCTAATTTGCAAAAGGAAAAATTGAAAATGGATCTCATTAAAATTTCAGCTCCTTCTCTGTGAACGATATTGTTACTAGAATAAGAAGGTGAGCAGGAGGAGAAGGCCCACGGAACGCTCGCCAACAAAGGACTGGGGTAGTAGCCACAAGTAGCAAGTCTAGATCTGAGCCTCGTTATTTAATTATACTGAAGAGTGAGTGGTATGCAGAATTGTCCACAGGTATCATAGCAAGTCTGGCCTGGTAGCACCTTCCTGTAATCCCAGCTACTCAGGAGGCTGAGGCAGGAGGATGACAAGTTCAAGGCCTGCCTGGGCTACAAAGTGAGTTCAAAATGAGACTCTGTCTCAAGATATAAGAAGAAAACAAAAGGTTCTGGGGATCTAGTTCTGTGGTAGTGTATTTTCTAAGTGTGGAGAGCACAGAGCTCAATTCCTAGAAACCCCCCCTCAAGCCATAAACTGTGTAATTCCAGTTATAGTGCTTTATGCTCTGGTTAGTTTTATGTCAGCCTGACACACACTAGTCATCTGGGCAGAGGGGACCTCAACTGAGAAGATACCTCCACCAGTGGCCTGTGGGCAAGCCTGTGGTGCATTCTCTTGTTTGATGATCGATGTGGGAGGACCCAGTGCACTGTGGACGATACCATTCCTGGGCAGGTGGCCCCAAACTGTAGAAGAAGGCAGGCAGACCAAGGCAAGGGGAACAAGCAAGTAAGCAGGGTTTCCACACAGTCTCTGCTGCAGTTCCTGCCCTGACTTCCCTCAGTGATGGACTGTGACCATGGAGTGTGACCTGAGGGGTGCAGGATGAAATAAACCCTTTCCTGCCCGGATTGGTTTGGGTCATGGTATTTTATCTATGCAGTAGAAACCCTAACTAAGACATATCGCTTAGTTCGAGTTTCTACTAAGGCAAAATTATCAACTCTTAAGTAAGAAAACATATCTGTGTTGTTTGGCATGGGGTTGACTAGAAAGAGGAATGAGGGGATTTGGGAGGAACTTACAGAAATGTTTTATATATTGTTTGGGGTAGTAGTTACATGATTGAATACATTTAACAAAATTAATAGAACTATGTACCTAAAATATACCCAATCATATATAAATTTCACAATAACACACCTAATTTTAAAATGACTCTAAGAACTTAGCAGTAGAACCAAGAACAAAATAAGCAAAAACTACGAAGAGATACTTCATCCAAGAAGGAATGGGGTGGTATGTGAGCTCAGCAAACAATTGTCAGCAGCACTAGCCATGAGCACAGCAAACAGCACTAGCCTTCAAGAAGCAGAAAGCAAGGCCACAGGGCATGTTGCTACAACTGTTGGGATGGTTACAGCAGAAAATGCTGACAGCATTGAATGCTGATGAAGACATGGGAAGACAGTACCATCCCTCTGTTGCTGGTGTAAGTGTGGCGTGGTAGCCACTACTAAATTCAGCCTGGTGGATTCTTAAAAGAGCAAACTGCATGCCTACCACACAACTGATCATCAACCCCATCTCTGGAACTTCCCATGGAGGAGTCCAGCCTGAGCTTACACCAACAGCCCATGCATGGATGTTCAGGATGCTCACAGTGGCATCTGACAAGGCGACTGTGGTAATGGCTAAGGAAAACATTATCAAAGCACAGCAGACTTGATGACTCTCCAGAGAGTTCCGCTAAGTGAAAGTCAGTAAGGAAGGCTGCACATCATGTGACTCCATCTGCAGTGTCTTTGGAATGACAGCTTTAGCGGGAGAACAGCTTAGTGACTGTCAGGGGAGAGTGGGATAGGATGGGTGTGACTGACAGGGTGACCTGAAAGACCCTGTTCTGTGTGACTTGACTGTAGCCATGTCAACATCCTGGTTTTTATATTTTCCTGTAACTTTGCAAGAAACTAGGTTAAACAGATATAAGACTTCTCCATATTGTGCAGATATCTCCAATTAAAAAGCTTATTTAAAAATAGTAATACTTAGAGCTAGCGAGACACTTCAGTGGCTAAGAGCACTCGCCGCTCTTGCAGTGGACCTGAGTTCAGTTTACAGCACCCATGCCAGGCAGTTCACAGTTGCCTGTGATTCCTGTTACAGGGACTCCAGCGCCCTCTCCTGACCTCCAAGGATACCTGCGCTCACATGCACATACCTAGCACATACCTAGCACAGACCACACATACACAAAATTAAAAATAATAAAAATGAATCTTTTTAAAGTAATAATACTATAATTGTTAGCAGCATTGCTGGTATTCAAGGGAGAAAAGTTTAGAATCACAGTAGAGAAATGGTAGATCATAACAGAATGTTGCACAGCGTAAGCATCTAACGTTGTAACATTTCTGAACGTGTGTGTGTGTGTGTGCGCGCGTGCGCGCGCACGTGTGTGTGTGTGTAAACCTAAGTTTTAATTCCTTGGTGGCAAATGCCCAGAAATGTACTTGCTGGACTGCAAGGCAGACAGACAGATAGGTAGGTAGGTAGATAGTAGCTAGAAAGCAGAAAAATACGTGGATGGATGGATGGATGGATGGATAGATGGATGACAGAATTCTTTATAAAGCATAGTATCATTTATAAGAAAATGTGTACACACAAGTTTACACACACACACATGCACAGAGGACTAGCCTGGGAGAGGGGCAAACTCCAGCTGTGGGGGAGTTTGAGTGGGCACGGGGCACCAAGTGTGATGGGCACCTGTGCTTTCTGTATGATAGGGAGAATATATGCAGTTCTGACTAAAGCCTTAAAAATTAATTTTTCAATCACTGGGAAATGTGGTCCTAGAGCGGGAAAGAGGCCTGGCAGCCCTGAGCCTGGTAGCTTTGCCAGCCCTTCCCCCACTGCTCTAGGCAAGGGAGCCTGAGCAAGAGTTGTTGCATGACTCACTGACTCCATCCTCTGGCACTGGGCCTGCTCCCCAACTCTTACAGCCCCACACTGACCATCTCCACCCTCGGCCTCGGTCTAACACTCAGGCCAGTCTAACCCATCCCTGGACTCCGATGTGCTGCTCCTTAGAAAGTTCCCCATCACCATGGGGCTGTGATGCCCCAGGATCTCAGTGCCCAGCAAACACCAGGCCACACTTCCACAATGTCCACCAGGTTTGGTGGACGTCACTGTTCACTGCCCCTCCGCCATACCTCCCATCTCTATCGAGGCCCCAGCTCCTCTGTTCCCTGGACTCACCTTGGCACAGAAAATACTGGCACCAGAAAAAGATGGCAGAAAGGTAAGCATTTAGTTTCTACATCCTTCCTTCCAGACCACTCTTTGGTAGCCCCAAGTTCTTCCTGTGGGCTTCTTTCCCTGGGCCACTGAGCTCTTGGGGTTCTGCCATTGAGCTCCCGGGTTCCACCACTGAGCTTCCAGGGGTTCCAGTAACCCTTCTTTCTTCTTGCCCTTTGAAACTAGCTTCCCTGTGGACATTATTTTCTGAGTCCCTGGCGTGGTTCACAGCGTGGAAATAAATACTTCCGTCACTGAACCATTTGCTCCTCTTCCCTGGTCAGTCACACCCACTCACCACCCACTGGAGCAAACAACAGCAGGTGTGCTCCCCAGAGCTATGCTCTACCGTGTTTTCAGGAACCCCAAGGGTTGGGGCTGGAGAGATTGCTCAGCAGTAGGAGAGTGAGGTTTGGTTCCCAGCACCCACATGGGTCAGCTCACCGACACCTGTAACTGAAGTTCCAGAGTTCTAGATGCCCTCTTCTGTCCTCCAAAGACACCAGAAGCACATGTGGTGGGCATACATACATACATATACATACATCATACATAATACGTACAGGCAAAACATTCATACACATAAAATTAAACACTTAAACAAACAAACAAAAAGTCTGAGATGGTGCATACTTTTAATCCCAGCCCTCAAGAGGCAGAGGTAGAGGCAGGAAGATCTCTATGAGTTCAAGGCCAGCCTGATCTACATAGTCAAGTACAATACCAGTCAGAGCTACATAACCAAACCCTGCCAAGAAAGAAAAGGAAGGAAGGAAGGAAGGAAGGAAGGAAGGAAGGAAGGTCCCAAAGGCTGACTCTGACAGGACTAAGGAATGGTCAGCGTCCATCAACAGCTCCCTGGATAAATAAGAGAACAAACAACACAGGATAGCCAGACGCATGGATGGGCAGAACGGCAGGGGACACAGGCCTGGATACACAAATGGCGGATGGATACCCAGATCTCACTTTCACAAACTTCAGTCCCAGTGGAGATGTCTTGAGTGCCCACCACTCACCAGGTCAATGGGGAGCCCTGTATGCTCTGTAAAGGAAAAGACACCCTTTTCTGCCACCCGCTCACACCCAGGGCAGGAAAGCCCCATCCTTTACCTGTGGTTTTACTTTCCAAAGTCTCCACATCTGTGATCAACTGGAGTCTTTCATATTAAATGGAAAATTCCAGAAATACATAGTCTGTGAGTTTTAAGCTGTGCACCATTCTGATTTGCACACCCCTTGATCTTCGGGGATGTGAGTCATCCTCTGCCTGGCATATCCAGACCGCCTGTGCCACCAGCTGTGCGGTCACTTAGTCACAGTAGGGCCGTCAGATCTACCATCGCAGGAATCCGCCGTTTGGGTTCAAGTAATCCCTTCTTACTTATTTATAGCCCCATGTGCAAAAGCGGTGATGCTAGTAACTCAGATACGCCCAAGGGAAGCCAGGAAATGTTTGAAGTGAAAACGTGTGTCACAGACACCTGCCGTCCATATAGAAATCTTCCAGGTAGCTTCAGCCGTCAGCTTAACAAGCCCAGAGTTATCTGAGGGAATCCCAGCTCGGGGGTTGCCTCCATCAGACTGGTCCATGGGCCTGTCTGTGGGCATTTTCTTGTTCTTGATTACTGATGGATATGGGAGGGCCCAGTCTACTGTGGGCAGTGCCACCTGGGCAGGTGGTCCTGGGTTGTTTATGAAGCTGGCTGAGCAAGAACCAGATGAGCAAACCAATAGGCAGCATTTCTCTGGGGTCTCTGCTTCAAGAGCCTCTGAGTTCCTGCCATAGCTTCCCTCATTGGTGGACTAAGCTGTAAGCTAAGTCAACCCTTTCCTCCCCGAAGTCGCCTTTTGGTCAGGGTGCTCATCACGGAAGCTAGGACAAGGAAGGTCACAGTGTGCATGACTCACGACCGTCTAAGCTTTCTGGCATCCTTAGGATCTCAGGTCAGGTTTGCTGACCACCTGATGAAGTGGGCACCTCATCATATGAACCACACACCAAAGCATACTCTCTTTGGTCGCTGAAATGCATGCAAGTCTCCACACTAAAGGGCAGCTCTTCAGCCAACACCAGCTGGGTGTTATATGATTTAACTCCAACCTGGCATGATCTACCTGGAGTTACAGACCCCACAGGGCAAGGCCCTTCACTCGAAAGCACTCCCAACACCTGAGATGAACATCAAAGCCACAGCTTGTCACCTATGCTTTTGACTTACCGCCTGTGAATCGTGGTCCCCATGGCCCCTTTGGGTCCATTTGTCTGCCAGAGCAGCTCACAGGACTTAAGGCCACCGACCTATTTATTACTAAAGAAATCATAAAGGCATCAGACAAGGAGATGCATGGAACAAGGTATGCTAGAGGAAGTGGAGGCCTTTGGGTTCTAATGCCACTTGCTCAGGAAGGAGCAGTTACGGAAGCCTGCCCTTTGGGGCTTTACAGAAGTTCCCTTACATAGGCACACTGATAAAATCACCAGCCAGTGGTGACTAACCCTCAGTGCCCCTGCCCCCGGTGGAGACCAGGCAGCTATGCTGAAAGTTTATCCTCTGATCAATTGGTCTCCCTGGCAACCGTCTCCCACCTACCTGTATACTCTGCAGGAGCCCCCTGAATATAAGAACAAAAGGTATTTCCATCACTTAGCAAACTGGGGAGGCCTTAGGTACCCTGTGTCAGGAACTAGGGCCAAAGACCAAATATCAGAAGCCACGATTCTCCTTGTGCCCTCCCTGCCTCCATCTACAATGGTCTCAGGGGCACTGCCAGGAATGGAGGGACCCAGAGACCAAGGTCTCAGTTTCTCATTCATCACAAGATCATAATCATCCAGTGTCCATAACGGACTGTAAGACAGGAATAGTATGGAAAAGGACAGTCAGGAAAGCAGCAGCTCAGAGGTGGAGGTCATTTGCTCAAGGTCACAGGTGCACCCACTTTCAGCTTCCTAGACTTGCAACCCTGATGGCATGGAGATGACTCCAGGATCCCAAGGTCTAAGACAGGGACTCACCTGCCTCCCAGAGACCCCCACTGCCTGACTCCTGTTCTCTCAGCCCCTGCTTGGCTTCCACACACTTACATTCAGGTTTCTGAGGATGTCTGGTCTGCCTGAGAGGCCCAGAGCAGCAGGGAGCCCACCCACGGCTGGCTGAAAACCCTGTTTACCTCTCCAGCCTGCAGGAGCTTTGTAAATCTGAAGATTTCTGTTCAAAGAAAAACTGCCTGGCTTGTGAGGAACAGCCTCAGGCAACAGCTCTCCTTGGCTTGCCTCCGCTGGCTCAGGGGACAGCGAACATGGCCATCCCAGCTCCACAAGCTGCACTGGACACTCTTCCTTGAGCCTCAGAGACAACTGGTATCTTAGGGCTCCCCTGCCAGAAGACAATGACAAGCCAACAGACTATCACAGGGGATATACAGATTTCCCGGACGCCCTCCCCCAACTTTCCGTGGCTTCTCCTGCTCTGCAAACTTTCTGTACAGTCTGATTTGGCCTTGCCTTGGCTGTGCAGACTGATGAGCAGGTTTCCTCCTATTTGGCTGCTAGAAAACTAAAGCATGCAAGTTTAAAGGGCCTGGGAGAAGCCACGCCCCCACCGCGGGACAAGCAAAGCCAGGTTCCACTGCTAAGTGCAAGGTTTGGGGCAGCTCAGCTGGGTTGGGCAGCATCCTCATGGAAGCAGCAGGCGTCATTTAGTTCCATCATTATTTACGCAGAACACGTTGGAACAGGGCCCTTGGTGAATAAAGCGCCTCGGGACAGAAAAGCCTGCTGAAACATTAGTGACAATACAAAACAACAGCATCAAGGGGGACAGCTCAGGACCAAAGCTGAGGAGTACAGCTAAGGACATGACCTCATCACTTTGCCCTTGGGAGATGACCCTTCACCAGGGGCTCTGTCATCTTCTAGACCAGGCTGATCATCATTATCATTATCGACTATCATCATTAGCATTATTGACTATCATCATTAGCATCATTATCATTATCGACTATCATCATTAGCATCATTATCACTATCCAGCATCAATCCTGACTCACATCTCAGTTCTGACAGCTCTGGCTACGTGACCACAGTGTAGTGGACCGTTTACTTGGGAATAACACACATGAGACTGTGAGCTGAAAACCTGGCATATTACAGACTTTTATTCCTTACATGTTAAAAAGTCTTTCACATACATGTGTGGGTGGGGCTCAAGCAGAAACAGGCTTCTGGAAAAGTATGGTTGGCAGTGCAGCCTGGCTTCAGCTGTGACTCTGCTTGGAGAGAAATGTCTGTGACTCTTAAAACCTTGTCCTGCACACTTCTTGATGAGTCAACAATAACCCCCACTCTGCTGTGTCCTCATTCTGTCCTGGAGGGAAGCTCTTTAAGACTCGGAAAATTCCCACAGGAAGGCTTCTAAAGACTCACTCCAGAAGCAAACAACTCGCAAGTCTCAGAAATCCCTGAAACCAACCAGATTTGCATGGTCCCTCCTTCCTCGGGGTTACTAAGCAGTGATGGCTGCTGAGGGAACTCAGCCCAGCCAACCTGCATAGAGACTCTAACCTGTTGAGCTGCCCGAAAGTCATGCAGAGAGCTCCAGGGCTTCAGCTTTTGAGAGCCCTCACCCACCACCCATTCACACTCCTGAAAGTAACTACAATCAACTCATGGGTCAACAGAGTTCAACTTAAATTTATGATTATTTTGGACTGTGGTCAGTAGATGTACATGTGTCATATATCCCCAGAGAAAGTGTCATATGGTACCCCTGCTTCCTACAGTTGGGTGGGGCTTACATGGAATAATACAAATGGGGTTCCTTCACCCACCAGGGAGGGTGCTGCTTTCAAGCTTGCTCAGCTTGATTATTTTTTTATTCAATTCAGGATTACCTGCCCAAGTGTGACACCATCCACAATGGGCTGG
>NW_024545100.1:0-32635 GCF_018167655.1 Microtus oregoni
CTAGTATGGTCCATTAAGTAGTGGTTAAAGCATTCCACTACTTCCATAGTCCAAAATGACCACGTCCAAATCCCTCACACAAAAGCATGGTCAGGCTATACTCCAGTACCTGGTACCAACTTCTGTCTTAGTTAGGGTTTCACTGTGTGAAGAGATACTTGACCATGGCAACTCTTATAAAGAAAACATTTAATTAGGGTGGCAGCTTACAATTTCTGGAGGTTCAGTCCATTATCATCATGACCATAGCTGTGGCGATAGATATGGCGCTGGCTATATCTTGGCTTGTAGGCAAGAGTAAGTCAACAGAGACACTGGGTAATGTCTGAGACAAGCCACGCCCAATCTCCCACCACTACTGAGGCAAGCTGATCTTCATCTTCCAGCTGAGCTCCTTCCTTTTCCATTTCCCTCTCTGCCTCCCTCTCAAAGAGGCAGCTTCTGTCTCTCCCCACTTCTTCCCTTCCCCCTTTCTGTTTCTCTCTCTTCCTCTCTCTTTCTCTCTCTGCCTCTCTGCTCTCTTCCCTTTCTCCATAACCCCACTAAATAAATACCCAACCTCATTTAACATGGCGTGCCTATCCATGTCTCTGTCTCTCACCCGCCACCAGCGCCTTCAGAGACCTGTGATATGGTCTCGTGGCATGCCCGTCTGTCTGTCTCTTCTTGTGGGACTGGCTGCCCCATCGAGGTCTCTCACCTAACACGCAGCTCCCTGGGACTCATGGCCTACTGCAGTCACTCCAGGAACTGCACAGTCCCTGCCTGGGATTGGCTGTTCTCGGACCTGCTGCCCACTTAGAAACCTGTAGTGTTTCTGCTGCTGCAGCCTCTCGGGAATCCATAGCATTTTTATTTTTACCATTACACACTGGGCCATGCTTTACATGGCGTGAAGATGTGTCTATGTTTTGCTTCATCTGCATAAGGCAGCTGATTGGTTTAATAAACTGCTGAATGGCCAATAGCTAGGCAGGAGAGGATAGGCAGGATTCTTAAAGAGAGAGAACTCGAGGAAGGAAGCAGAGAGGTGGAATTTCACCAGTGAGACCTGGAGCATTGAACTCACAGTACTGAAGAGAGGTAAGAGTCATGTGGCAAAATGTTGATTAATAGAAAAGGGATTATTTATACTAAGTGCTAGTGGGTCAAGCCTAAGCTAAGGCGAAGCTTTCACAATTAATAAGATGTCACCATGTCATTATTTGGGAGTTGGTGGCCCAAAAGGAAGTCTGGCTACAGGGTGGCATCCTGAGCATAGGAACCCATCCCTACAGTGACACAGTACCTCGATAAAGCCACACCCCACTCCAACAAGATTACACTTCCTCTGAGATTATGGGGCCACTACCTTCAAAACACCACAGGTACAAGGCTAAAAGCAGATGTCCCCAGAGTAGACATGAAAGGGAATCCTGTTTTAGTCTTGCTAAATGTATCAGAAACTCAATAGCAGGATATGAACCATGAGGTGAGTTTGTCATAAACAAAATGGTTGCCTGGGCCAGATAATCTTCATGGACCTTTCTGTCTCCTTTATCCTCACAGCTGTAGGAGAACTCCACTTCATCCTCTCAGAAGTCTTGTTGGGTCAAGAAATTAATATTATTTTTATAAAGATTTATTTTTATTATTTTTATATGTGTCTACCACATTAGTGCAGGTACTCACAGAAGCCAGGGGTGTTGATCTCTGTAGCTGGACTTTACAGGCAGCCGTGAGCCCCTGCCCCCCAATGAGTGCTGGAACTGAACTTGTGTCTTCTGGAAGAGCAACAAGTGCTCTTAACTTCTAGCTACTGCTCTAACCCATATAAATTAATTTACCATACAGTAGATGAATAAGAAGAAAGCATACATGTGGTGATATTTTGTTTGTGATCTAACACATAAATTTGCTTGAAGATCAGAGTGCAGAACCAGCCACTAGTTAGCCAAAGAGCTGGACAGTGGTGGCACACACCTTTAATCCCAGCACTTGGGGAGGCAGAGGCAGAAGCAGGGGGATTTCTGTGAGTTTAAGGACACTCTGGAGTACATGAGATTGATCCTGTCTAAAAGAGAAACCAGAGCCAGGCAGTGGTGGCTCACACCTTTACCCCAGTACTTGGGAGTCAACACTAGGATGGTGGGGACAGGAGAGATATGGCTGGGTGGAGAGAGGAATATAAGGTGGGAGGAGGCCTGGTCAAGGATCCACCAGCTAGCTGGTCCTGACTAGAGTTCTCTCACTGGGAAGGGAACTCCTCCAGACTGCTGGCAGCAATGCTGGGCTGTACCCCCCTAACACACACACACTTCAAAAATTAGCCTCTCTTATAATATAGTAATTCTTGCTAATTTTTCTAACTAAAAGGAATTTGAAAAGTTCAAAGAGGGACACAGAAGTCATCCAAACAGCAGCTAAGTAGTGAGAATCACTCCAGGGACTAAGGTCAATAGTCTTTTTGTCCTCTGACACATGGTCTGACAAAGACCAGCAACAAAACCCAAAACAAGAAAACAGCAACAGGAAATTGGGTGTGCTTTTAGGTTCTAGGAAGTGTCAGGAGCGCCCTCTAGCACCCGTGGACTAGCACAGCACCCGCTTATCGCACAGACCCGAGCTTCCGAGCTCAGGAAAACACAGGCCTGGAGTCGGAGGAAGAAGTAAACATCCGGCCCAGTGGCTGCTCCCTCACTCTTCCTGGGGTGTCGGGGTGTCAGTGCAGGAAGGACACTGATCCTTGCTTGAGCTGCGCTCAGTCTGTCTCCCTACTAATGTGAGCTCACCCATTCCAGGCAGGAATCTCTCCTAGAGTCCCTATGTCTGCACAGAAAGTCTGGCCTCAACCTTGCTTTTCTTATTGTTGTATTATTGTTTTGGATTTGTTTTTTCTTTGTTTGTTGTTTTCTTTACACCTATTCCAGTCCTGTGTGTTCGGGTCAGCCCTTCAACTTCTTATCTTTCCCGTTTTGCACAGCCTCAACCCTTGCTGATCACATCGTTTTAAACCAGCACATTCTCCGTGGAGCAAAGGGGCAGCTAGTGCCCAGCCCCCACGCAGGAGCTCAGTCTCTCAGCTTCTGGCTGCCTGGGAGCACGCCAGGGCCTTCGTGAGCAGTAAAATGACTCCACAGTGAATGCAAGCTAAGATTTTGGTTTGCTAATTCTTCTTCCATCTTCCAATATTTCAGCTTTCAGATGTAGCAAAAGTTGTTGAGTAGTCTTATAATTTCTGCTCTGGGGAGACGAGCGGTGGGTAGAGTGGCTGCCTAGCAAGCAAACCCTCTTCTGTTCTCTCAGGTCACCTACACTCATGTGGACACACCCACATAGCATAGACAAAACCTTCGGAAAACAGAAATATAAGTCAGCCCAGAAGGGGGCGCCGCACAAAGGCAAGGCTCCTCAATTCTACTGAGGTTGGTCCTTTGTGGTGATCTAAAAAGAGTACCGGGAATCTGGAAGTCCAGGTCCTCAAGATGCCTGTTTGTGCAATTTTGCATGAACCATATCCAGCTTCATTTTCTTTTTTTTTAATTCTACTTTCCCATTTCTTTTATTTTAAATTTTTTATATATTTTACATACCAACCACAGTTACCCCTCCCTTCCTCTGCTTTCCCCCAGCATCATTTTCTTAACAATTTTTAATTTACTTTTTAATTTATTAATTTTTTTTTAATCTAGGAAGAATAAGTGCTCCTATCTGGGCACAGGACAAACAATCAAGTGGTCTTTATTGTTGATGGATTCCGATTGCAATGGGGCTGAGGAGATGGCTTAGGTGGTAGGGTGCCTGAGATATAAGTTTGATGGGCTGAGTTCAGATCCCCAGCACCTTTGGAAAGGCTGAGTAAACCCTGTTGGATAAGGAGATCCCTGGAGCTCATTGGTCAGTCACTTCAGCCAGTGAGTTTTGAGTTCATGAGTGACCCTTTCTCAAAATCTTGAGTGACAGAAAGACACCAGTGCTGACCTCTGACCTTCACACAGAGTGCATCTACACATGCTCAACACACCACACATACATATTCAAAAATAAATAAAATCATGTTTGCCGTAGAAAGAGACAATACCTGGACAGGTAAAAGACTTGATTCTGGATCTTCTGGATACTCTCAGCCTATGGTAGTTGGAGCATATCCTGAGCCCACAACACTGTGAAGCTGACTGTGAACAGGGTCTTCCCTTGGCAGTGTTGGCTGCTGCAGCTGCAGCAAAGAACCGCAGACTAAGGGACTAAACAACTATCTTCTCACAGTCTTGAGGCAGGTAGCCCAAAGTCAGGGTCGGCAGGGCTGTTTCGTTGTAAAGATTTGTTTGTTTATTTGTTTCTTTATTTATTATGTATAGTGTTCTGCCTGCATGAACATCTGCAGGCCAGAAGAGGGCACCAGATCTCATTACAGGTGGTGTGAGCCACCCTGTGGGTGCTGGGAATTGAACTCAGGCTCTCTGGAAGAGCAGCCAGTGCTCTTAACTGCTGAGCTATCTTTCCAGCCCTCATTTCTTTTGTAAAATTTTATTATATTTTTCCAGGTGTGGTTGGTGGTGTACACCTTTAATCTCAGCACTTGGGAGGCAGAGGCAGGTGGATCTCTGTGAGTTTGAGGCCAGGCTGGTCTAATTAACACAGATAGTTCCAAGCCAGCCAGGACTACCTAGAGAAATTCTGTCTCAAATGTAATAATTTTTTTTATTACATTCGTTTATGTATGTGGGTGCTGACTTACTACAGTGCATGTGTGGAGGTCAGAGGTGCAGGAGTCCTTCTATTCTTCCATCCATGTAAGTCTCAGGGATCAAAGGCCGTTAGTTAGAGCCATCTCGCTGGATCAGGACTTCTTCTTGGCCTCTCTGGCTCGTAGATGGCCGACCACCCGGCAGAGTGGGAACTTAATGCCCTCATCTCTCTTTTTCTTCTTTAAATAAAAGTCATTATCGGTTTAAGGCAACATCTGATGACTTCATTTTGCCTTAATTACATCTTTGAAGCTGCAAACGCAGGCACATTCTGAAATATTGGGGGTTAAAAGTTCAACATGAAAACTTGGTGGGGGAGGGCAGAATTTAGTCCCCAGTATCCTGGCCCATGACCGGTTGTTCAAAAAATCAGTCCTCGGGGCTGGGCACAGATCTCCCTGAGTGGTCGCCTGGGGCGAGTTAGGTCCTGAGGGGAGCACAGAAATCAGCCTCTGCTCGTAGGTCTCCTCTGCTGCACGATTACAGCCAGCCTCCTGCCTCATCCCTCCGACTAAACTGACAGGCGAAGAAACCTTGCGTAAAGGCGACAACTCACCATTGACTGGCAGTCTCCCGGCAGCCAGCAGGCTTCCGGGTCACGTGACTCGAGGCCCCCACCCAGAGGGGCGTGGCTATGATGGTGGGACCTTCCTGGGTCCAGTGAAGCGGCGAAGGCCGCGAGTCACGTGAGGCGGGGCGGGGCCTAGGGCAGCGGCCTGAGCGACGGCGGAGACCTAGGACGTCTGGGGGCTGCGGGTTTCCCGCGGGTCCCAGCCATGGGCGGCGAGGACTACTACCTGGAGCTGTGCGAGCGGCCCGTACAGTTCGAGAAGGCGAACCCGGTCAACTGCGTGTTCTTCGACGAGGCCAACAAGCAGGTGAGCGGCGCCCGCAGCGAGGCCCCGCGCCGGGACGCTTCCCGGCGCCGTACTTGCCGTGCGCACAAGGACTTAGCGCTGAGTGCCCGGTGTTTTGTGCGGGAGCAGAGACGGGTGTGCAATTGCACGGGCGGTGCTGGAGTGCGAGTTGGCTTTCAGATGGTCAACCTTAGGGTCTGGCCTGCTTGTGCACGGTGCTCTGTTTGCTCTCTTCTTTACTAAATTTGTCTGAGCACCTACGTAGGAATTTGCCAGGTTAGTTTGTTTAGACGAATCAAGGGTGTGGTACGGTAGACTTGATCCTTGGAAGGTTGATCTAGGTCTTTACAAAGCCCTGACCATTAACGTTGCCCCTTCTTCCTCAGGTTTTTGCTGTTCGATCGGGTGGAGCTACCGGAGTGGTCGTTAAAGGCCCAAATGATAGGAATCCCATCTCTTTTAGGTAATTTGCCCTTTTCAGAATAATATCCACGTGTAAACACTGGGGCTTTTCTGATTAAGAAAGTTGAATCGTTTTCTTTGGCCTCATCTGAGCAGCCTGGGATGGAATCCTGTGTGTAGGAGAAAGCAGTAGGCGCCTGCGGGTACAGTTTGACTGTCAGTAACCTGGGAATCAGAATTTCCCAGGACACCTACTTCCTGGTGCTTGAAGGTCCAGTATTCATGCACTCATTTCTGCTGTGCCGGACCTGGGGACTCCCCCTGAGGTTAAAGCCACAGACCCGCTGGCCCACTTTACATGAGTGAGTGAGATTGGTAACAGTGGCCCCTGTCACCTTCACAAGTGCCTAGGTTTGAGTGATCTGAATTCTTCTGATTGCAGCAGCAGAGAGAAAGTATTGCGTAGGGTCTCAGTTCACTTGTGGAGCAGGCCTGTGACCCCAGCCTTCTGGGAAGCTAGAGAGGTAGCTTGCAGGTTATTGGCCAGTCTGAGTGGCATAGCAAGACCCTGTTTCAAAAAAAATCCCTCGCTTTTACCATGAGTCAACTGTTTGAAGCAGAGGACAGTTGTTGGTCCTCATTCGGTGGCGGTGGCACACACCAGCGGTGGCGCACACCAGCGGTGGCGCACACCAGCGGTGGCGCACAAGTGACAACTGAATTAGCCTGCCCCTCTCTGGAACTCAAACTTAGTGCAGGAGAGAAGAGATTCAGCCAGTGTGTTTGATGCGAGTAGCTCTGTGCTGGGCTCTGTTCAGAATGTGGGAGGACTCGAGGGATGCAGTTTTGACCTTGAGACGGAGTTGAGCAAGGCTTAAAATATGAAGGGAGTGATTTCTGGTTGGATATTAGACCTAAATAACACCATGAGCAAAGGCATAGTGTTTTGGGGACTCTAGGTTAGGGTATCTGTAGGGAAGGGTACATGAGGAAGGTGTACTCACTGGCAGAGACTGCCTTGACATTATATTATGCATTCTTATGGGGATTAGGGCTTTTCCTTAATGGTGAAAATCTGTCGGGTCAGCTGTGGTGTGGGTATCCAGTATTTGAAAATAGTGTATTTCCCTGTCGAGAGCAGAGACAGCAATAACTCTGAGAGAGAGAGTGTTAGTTTGGCTGTGTGTTGCCCAAAGCCACGGGGCTCTGAGGTGCAGACACAGGCTCAGTAAGTTACGGGGTGAGGTGCACCAGTGACACATGGAAACTGAGAGGGGCCGGCCTGCCATAGGTGACATCTCGAGGTTCCCAGGAGCTCAAAGTGTTGGTAGGATGCAACATTGAACTTGTGTGTGCGTGTGTGTGTGCGTGTGTATGTGTGTGCATCTTTTCTTAACTCCTTGTGTTTTAGACAAGGTCTCCTTGGCATATTAGCATAAGTGACCCTTAGGGGCCTGCAGGTCTTTGTGTCCCCAGCACTGGAATTACAGTGCCACAGTATCGATTTTTTACATGGATTCACACTCTGGAGATCACACTTAGGTCTCTGTGAGTCAACGGAGCCCAAATACTTTTTTTTTTAGGAAAAAAAACAGCTTTATTGAGTTGTAATTGACTCACAGTGTGTTGCACAGTTACTGTATACTGAGATATTTACACACCCGGAAGCCATCCCTCTAACCCTGAGTGCATCTGTAGTCCTCAGGTATCCAGCAGTTCTCAGGCGATGTGTGTGACTCCAACCACTTGGCTGTGTCCTCTGTCCACTTCTCTAGCAAGTTGTTGATGTCAGTAGATTGTGTCCACAGCTTCAGAGTTGCAATTCTAGCATTAGGCTTCCCGCAGAGTCACGTGGCTTTTTGTCACAGAAGCAAGAGCTAGGATTCAGGGTACGTTCCCTCTAACATGTTCTTTCTTGTTTCAGAATGGACGACAGAGGAGAAGTGAAGTGCATTAAGTTTTCTTTAGAAAACAAGATCCTGGCTGTCCAGAGGACCTCCAAGGCAGTGGTAAGGCGGCGCACACACCAGCAAGAACAGAGGCAGGGCTGCTGAGTTCTAGTGCTTTCCTCACCCCGAGGGATCCAGTGATGCGAAGCTGTTGAGAGCGTTTGCAGTTGACTGGATGAATGAGCTTAGCATCAGTCTGACTTTAAAACAGTGTGTATTCATAAGATAAGACACTGTCTATCGCGACATTGTCACACTTGTGTACTGTGTCCCATGCTCATGTTCTGCCCCCATTACCTTCTCCTGTCTCCTCTTCTGGTCCCTCTCTTTCCATGTGTCCCTTTTCTACTGTGATTTATTATTTTTATGTGTATGGATGTTTTATCTGTCTGTGCAGCATGTGTGTGCAGTGCCTGAGGAGTTCAGAAGAGGGCATAGGATCCCCTGGACCTGGAGCTATAGGGGGTTGGTAGCTGCCATGTAGGTGCTGGGAATGGAGCAGCCAGTGAGTGCTCTTAACAATTGAGCCACCTCTCCAGCCTTTATTTTTTTAAAAAAGTAATTTGGGTTGTCCTGCATATTTGTGTTGCTTGCTAACTGGTAACATGGATTATGTGAGGTATATTTTTGACTACTTGGTGAATTAATCTCATTCAAGTCACTTCGTCTGCTGGTGTTTCTCTTGTCTGCTGCTGGATTGGGTAGGAATAGGTAGATAAACATAGTTGGAACGGCTTGCTGGCACTTCATCTCTTAGAAATCGTCGCCATTGCCCATCGTGGGATGGGATACGTGGTACTTCTGCCTAGCACAAAGGAGGCCTGCGTCTGCTCTCAGCACCCACTCACCAGCTAACCAGTGTTGTCCATTCAGTTCACTGCTGTCGTCTGGAGAAGCTTTGGGAGGAGAAGCAGGCTGTGCTTGCTGTGCTTTAGTATTGTATTTGCAGGAAGCCCGAGGAAAGTCAGTACATTTCCCTGATGTCACCCACTTGAGAAGTTTATTTCTTCTCTTTCTCCTCTCTCCCTCCCTTCTTCCTTTCCTTCACTCCCTCTTTCCTTTGCCATCTCCTCCCTCTTCTCCCTCTCATCCTTTCTCTTCCCTCTTTGTTTCTCTCCAACAACTCCTCCTTTTATGACCTGGGTTAGCCTGGAACTTACTACATAGCCCAAGTTGGTATTGAGCTTAGTGCAGTCCTCCAGCCTCAGCTTCTTGAGTGCTGAGATCCTAGGAATAAGCTGCCGTACTTTACTTGAGGAATGAATTTTAAAAGTCTCTTCATGAGTTCCAACTGAGCATTTGGATGGACTCTTCAGCTGACTGATGTCTTAGGGTTTCTGTAGCTGTGCAGTGACACCGTGACCACGGCAGCTCTTAAAGGAAAACATATCATTGGGCAGCTTACAGCTGCAGAGGTTCATCGTCGTCATGGTGGGTGGCACACAGGCAGATGTGCTGGAGAAGGAGCTGAGAGTTCTACACCTTAATCTAGGCAGCAGAAGCAACTGTGTCCCATTGAGTGTAGCTTTAACAAAGGAGATCTCAAAGCCCACTCCACAGTGACACACTTCCTCCAGCAAGGTCACACCTACTTCAACAAAGCCACACCTCCTAATAGTGCCACTTCCTCTGGGGGGCCGTTTTCTTTCAAACCCCCACAACTGGTAACCTGATGCTGGTGACAGTTAACCATAATTGGTCTCTCTGTCTTTTGTCTGTGGGTGTTTGTGTAGTTTGTTTTATTTATTTATTTATCTATTTGTTTTGAGATAGGGTTTTGCTTTGTAGCCCTGGTTGTCCTGGAACTCACTCTGTAGACCAGACTGGCCTTAAACTCACAGAGATCCACCTGCCCCTGCCTCCCTAGTCCTGGGATTAAAGGAGCTTTCCCGCCTGACATGAGCTATTTTCTAATCATTTTAAAAATCTGTTTGTCAGAGCTGGGCGGTGGTGGCACACCTTTAATCCCAGCACTTGTGAGGCAGAGGTAGGCAGATCTCTGTGAGTCTGTGAGTTTGAGGCTAACCTGGTTTACAGAGGGAATTCCAAGACAGGTTCCAAAGCTATACAGAGAAACCCGGTCTTGAAAAACCAAAACAACAAAAAATCTGTTTATCCAGCATAGTGGCTCACATCGTTAAATTCCTCCCATGGCTCAGAAGGCAGAGGCAGGCAGATCTCTGTGAAGAATTCCAGGACAGCCAGGACTATATAGCGAGACCTTGTATCAAAACAAACACATTTGTCCATTTTATCGCACGGTAGGCTATTCCGTCTGAAATTTTCTCTTTGTTTTTTTTTTTTTCTGTCTTTCAGGACTTTTGTAATTTTATTCCCGATAACTCTCAGCTGGAATACACACAGGAGTGCAAGGTACAAGGGGGGTGGGGCAGGGGCGGGGCCTCATTCCTCACTGCAGCTTCTGTTGTTGGTTGTTGGTTGGGTGGTGGAGGCACAAGCTGGGAATCCCGTCTAGGTTGGTGATGAGCTGCAGAGGTTGGCTGTGGGGCTATGGGTTCAGCTATGATGTTGGACATTTTCCCTTGTTTTGAAATTCTGGCTCGTTAGCCGTAAAGTGGAGGAGTGCATGAGCGAAGAGGTTCCTCTCAGTGCTGTCTGGGGCTTCCTCACTGCGCTTGCCGCCTTCTGTGTCTCAGGCCTGGGAGCCACCACTGCCTTCTAGTGATGTTCTCTGCAGTGTTCTTTCCTCCCACGTCCTTGCACTGTCTGTGGATATAGATCCTGGTCTCTCGGATAGATTAGTGCGGTTCAGTAAATGAGCCCACAGGAGCTCCTGGGGCAGCTGGGAGACTGACCTGAGCTGCCAGTGGATGGGAGTTTTATTTGGCATCTTATTGTTCTTGGTAAGTGGCACTCAAGAGGGATCATATCGACGAGAGGAGCCTCCACCACTTAGCCAGGCTCCTCCCAGCCCTTCAGGCCCTGTCAGTATGAAACAGCTCCTTGTCTGAGCCCTGCTGTGCCCATCTGCTGTTGGGCAACCCAGCCCTGGTCTCAGGCTGCTGGGACCCATCTTAGCCTGTGCTCACTGCATAACTTCAGGCCCTTGTACATTGTAATGACTGGGAGAATGTCAACACTTTGAAAGGCATAAGTTGGATTTTGGGTATTATCTTTTTATAAAACTCAGGCTTTCTCCTCTGGTCGGCACAGTAGAAGGAATTAAGATGCAGAGTCTTGGGTTAGGACAAAGATCTGGAAAGCTGTGTTTAAAAGAGCATTTGAATCACAGCATGCTGAGTTCCAGGTGGCCCAGCTTCATAGATCAATTCATAGATCAAGGCCAGCTTCTGTTGTCATAGTGAGATCTTTTTTTTTTTGGGGGGGGGGAGGGTTGTTACTGAGTAGCCATTCTGAGAAACTCATTAATAAGAGATAGTGGTAGCCGAGCCCTTCCGAAGAGTTGCACAGCCTTTCTTATTACAAATTAGAAACTTTAAGTCTTTAAAACACCACAATATAAATTTTATTTGTGTGTGGTATAACCATATAATGTGTGTAGGTATTCATGCTCTCACAGGTCAGTGAGAGTTGTAGAGTGTCCTGTGTCGTAGGATATTTTGTTTGTGCTCCTGAGACTGCCAATAAAGTTTATCTTGAATCAGAGGGTGGAGCTAGCTACTAATTGATCAGAATTAGCCATAGAGGTTTTGGAGGACCCAGGACATATAGAGGGACACAGGAAGTAATAGGGAGGGCCTTAGAGAGATCTAAGGGCCCCTTTGCTTTCAAAGATTTGTGGGTCCTTTTGGATCAAGGAGAGAGAGGAGGTCACTGATCGCTTTTCCACTGTTTCTCTGATCAGTCAGGTTTTTACCCGAGTTTTGATTTTTTTTTTTTTGTTTTAATAAATCGCTTAACCCTGCCTTGTGCTCCGCATTTTAGGCCCTTAGGGCAGATCTCTTTCTGAATCTGGCTGGTGGCCAGCAAGCCCAGAGATACACTGTCTCTGTTCCCTCCCACCCCAGTGCTAGGGTTATGGCCATTCCTGGTGATTTGTGTGAGTGCTGGGGATTTGAACCCCAGCCCTCGAGTTGTGCAGCAGGTGCTCTTACCCACTGAGGCATCTCCTAGCCCCTTTTGTTAATTTTTATTTGTTTATTTTTTGGGGGGGGTAGTGTCTCATATAGCTCAGCCTGGCCTCCCACCTGAAACACAGCCAAGGATTTCCTTGAATTCCTGGTTCTCCTGCCTCAGCCTCCCAGGAGCCGGGATTATAGGCATGTGCAACCAAAGCTAAAAACATTGTTTCTGCAATTCTTCCAGACCAAGAATGCCAACATACTAGGATTCTGCTGGACCAGTTCTACAGAAATAGTCTTCATAACAGATCAAGGCATTGAATTTTACCAGGTTTGTGTGGGTTGTTTGGTTTTCTAGAGAAAGCAAGGCAAAGGGCAGTTCAGCAGCCTGGTGTTGTGTACCGGGGTTCACAGGAAGTAAAAGTTCATGGTCCCTAAAAATGACTGTCAACAGTTTGCGCACGTCTTCACGCTTCTCTACACATTGTTATTATTATTATCTTTTACAAAAGGGGACTGTTGGAAGGGAGGCCACTTGCTGGTTCCCTGCTGCTCAGCCCTGAAATAATTACACAGAAACTGTATTATTTAAATCACTGCTTGGCCCATTAGCTCTAGCTTCTTATTGGCTAACTCTTACATCTTAATTTAACCCATTTCTAGTAATCTGTGTATCACCATAAGGTCATGGCCTACCAGCAAGTTTCAGCATGTCTGTCTCCGGCAGTGGCCCCCGCAGTGGCCCTGTGGCTTCTCCTGACTCTGCCTTTCTTTCTCTCAGCATTCAGCTTAGTTTTCCCCACCTACCTCTATTCCCTGCACAGGCCCAAGAGAGCTTCTTTATTAACCAATGGTATTCACAGCATACAGAGGGGAATCCCACATCACTTTTTTTTTTCTGTTTAAATAAAAAGGAAGGTTTTAACTTTAACATAGTAAAATTACATATAACAAAACAGGTATCAAGCAATAATTACAGTTACAATATTTATATCTACTTTATCTTTTATTATAACTAAAGAAAACTGTAACTATAACTATAAATTCATCAACTTCATCAAAGACTCCAGAAGGATATAATATTACCTAAGTAAACAGGAAGTGCATTGTAAGCAACTTTCAAAACTCTAGAATTGACAGACATCTCACTGCCTGGACAGTCACCCAAACTTGTTCTGTACTTTTGGGGCATCCATCTTTGGCCTAAAGGCCCAGAGTATCCAGCAGACTTTTCCACAAAACAGGAAATTTCAAAGACAGTTCAACCTATATTGGCAGCTTGTCAGTCACTTTCTTCTGTGTCCTGCAGAATGTCTAGCAGACTCTTTTTGTTCTTTTATGAAGCAGGAACCCCGAAGGATTGTCTCGTCTTTAGGCAAGTTCAGCAGTCATTTCTCTGTGGGTCCTGCATGTCCAGTTCATCAAGCAGTCCAGGCAAGAGCAGTTTCTTGTGCAAATGGCTAGCATACTCCATAAGGAGCCTCTTCGATCCCCATCTTCCTCTTGAAGTAATTGGTGCTGCCAGGAGCAGATGTGTCTCATTTTCATTAAAAGTCCTAAGTTATTAAAACATTTTAAATGCCATATTCTGTAGTCTTTGAAAGGTTTAAAGACTGCATATCCATCTGAAATACATCTCTGTACATCTAGAAAACCTTTTTGTCTTTTTGGATTTTGTTTTGTTTTGTTTTTTTGCTTTTTCGAGATAGGATTTTGCTGTAGCTATCAAGCCTGTCCTGGAACTAGCTCTTTTACACCAGCCTGGCCTCGAACTCACAGGGATCCACTTGTCTCTGCCTCACGAGTGATGGGGTTAAAGGTGTGTGCCACCACTGCCTGGTTCATTTAGAAAAATCTAACTAACATGATTACAAAATTGGCTATTCTAGATGACTGTCTATTAACCTATATTTTTTAATTATACATTTTATTTTTAAATGAGCTGGACACAGTACCTTAATCAAGAGTAGAAATATACATATAGCAAAATTGATCTTAAATTTGTATCAATAAACCAAGATTCATACCAAAGCAAATCTCTATAGCATATTCCCCCTTAAATGTAAACAAACATTTATAAACATTATTTGGGAATATGGATGTAGTTCTTCTCCAAACCGCTTCCTGCTTTTTGTTGGGTGAAATAATTTTTGGGGGTGTTCACAGTGACCTTTTGGGAGGTGTTGGTCCATCAAACCACATTAGCCTGGAATGAATCCACAGGTTCTCAATCTCTGTGGGAACAAAAGAAGAACCTCTTTTCCAAAGCAACATATCCTTAGACCCCAATTCTGAAATCAAGATACCTTTAAAATATTTATGCTGGTTTAGCTTAGCGATCCCCAGAATCAAATGTCCCTCTGCAGTCAAAAAATTCAAAGAAAACACAATAATATACATAATCCATACTCTCTGTTTTTAGTCCATCTTTATTTGTTTTTATTCTATCACTTTTTAATATTTTATTATATCTAAAGACTTTTCTTTTAAGATAGAAACACTATAAAGCTTAGGCTATTCTTGACTTTGAGATCCTTCTTCCTCAGCCTCCCAAGTATTGTAGTATAATTTTTATCTGTAAACACATATTAGACTGGCAGTCAGGTATTTAGGTCCATCACAAATAGTGTACAGATTGCAGTTTTTCTTCTCCCTGAGACAGGGTTTTTCCATGTAGCCCTGTCTATCTTGTAAATTATTCTGTAGACCAGGCTAACCTTCAGACTTTATTTTATTTTTAACTCTGTATATATACTCTTTTCTTCTCTCTCACAAGCCTACGTACATTTATCCAACACTGTGACCCCTTTAGAGGTCTATAGCTGTATGAATCTGTCCTCTTGTGTATCTGTAATTATTTTCTGACCAGGATGGCTTCTTAAAATGCTAAGCACTTCTTAAGAACCTAAGCTGCAGCATTGCTAGGGGAAATAAGGCACTGCCTGCTTGCCCCGCCCAGTCCAGCACTGCAGAGCTGTTCCTTGCCTCTGAGAGCCATTAAGCTGTTGTAGCACTCTGCTCACAAAACCCATTTAAATGCTCCGTAGCTGGACCTTGTCAGACTTCTTACGGTCAGCACGGCCCAGGAAGCCACAACCATTTCAAAACAGCGTGGATTTTTTTTCTGCTACCACTGAATCAGGAAAACCTCTCTTAAAGGAAGCATGCCTCTGCTTGCTTCTAGCAATCAGAGCCCACCCAAGAAAATGCCACTACCAAACCATACTTAACTGTGTTCTTTTGTGTCTATGATTCCTTTTTAAGCTTTTTCAGGTTTTATGCATATTTAGTTAGCCATGTAGGGTGCCAGTTTATTGAAAGGGAGATCACTTGTTGGTTCTCAGCTGCTCAGCCCCGAAATAATCACACAGAAACTATATTATTTAAACCACTGCCTGGCCCGTTAACTCTAGCTTCTTATTGGCTAACTCTTACATCTTAATTTAACCCATCTTCATTAATCTGTGCATCACCACAAGGTTTTGGTGCGCCAGCAAAGTTTCAGCACGTCTGTTTCTGGCAGCGGCTTCATGGCTTCTCCAGACTCTGTCCTTCTTTCTCCCAGCATTCAGCTTAGTTTTTTTCACCTACCTCTATTCTGCCCTGCTTAGGCCCAAGACAGTTTCATTATTAACCAATGGTATTCACAGCATACAGAGGGGAATCCCACATCAGGGGACTCTTGCATATAAATTTCTGCAGCCTAGTTTTTTCTTGCGTAGCTGTATCTTTTGCTGTTGTTTCCACATTTTGTTCTGAGAACAGTTCTGCTCTGTGGGTGATCTGCTTTTGTCTTGCATTTCCTGTTCCAGGATGTCTAGTTCAAGTTTAGTGTTTTATAGTTATAGTTAGAAAGTTCGGTGAGTTTGCTTACATCTTCATAGATAAAGCAGTACTTGGAATTACATAGATGCGAACAGATACCATGACATTGTTATAGAAGTTTGAACTTTCAGTAGCAGTGTGGGAATCTCTTTTGTGCTATGTTGCTGGGCCTGGATTCATTGGTTTATAGACAGTTCCCATCTTGGAGAGAGAAAGAGTCTCACTGCCTACTAGGACAGGGTTCTCAGCCCTTGGGTTGTGACCATTTATGTTTCCCTTCCTGGGACCATGTCAGCTTTCTTTGGCTTCGGAGAAAGTGTATATTTGAGTAGCGTTAAACATCATCAGTTACCTTATGAAGCATCCCCAGAACTGAAGCTCTTCACACAGAGACAGCTTCCTTTCTCCTTCCCCCAGCCTACAGCCACTATCACTGCACTTGTTGACTGTGTTGTTATTCATGTAATAGTGGTTAATACAGTGTCAGTTTGTTCCTGGCTTATTTTAGTTTGCATTGCTGTCAGGGTTCCCTCATGTTGTCGCTTGTGGCAGGATTTCCATCTTAAGACTGGGATGCAGTCACTGGACTGTGTTTTTTTTTGTCCACTTATCTCATGATGGGTATTTAACTACATCTTTTTGCTTTTCTGAATCATGGGTGTGCAGATACATTTCACAATTTGGTTTTGATGTTTTAGATGCATGTAGTCAGAGTGGGATTGCTGACTTTTTGGCCAACTGCTGGGCTTTCCCATCACCATGCTGTAACCCCTGCAGAAGTGCACAGGGCTCTAGTTTTCCACATCCTTGGTTCTGAGGATCAATGCATGCTAGGCAAGCTGACTGGGAACGCCTGACAATTGTCCTGTCTCAGTTGCTGTATTAGAGTTGTCACCGTGCCCTAACAGTCTATTTTTTGCTTTGCTAATGTCTGTTTTAATGGACATGAGACACTCTCACTGAGGATTTGACTTCTATTTCTCTGATGGTTAATAATGTGGAACACCCCTCCTCACAGCTGCTAGAGCTCACACGTAGGGCCTGGTCCTTGGAAAGGCTTCTGCCCCAGCCTGTAGCATGTTCTTATACACATCACCTGAGATTACACACTGCAATGCAGATACTGGGGAGACACCATAGCTGTTATTGCACATGTGAAATTATAGACAGGAGCAGACTCAGGAGTTTCCAGAGTCAGTGGTCCTGCAGGCCTTGGCTGAACAGGATTCTCCTCCATCAGAGATTCATTCCTCTGACGGGTTGATGTCTGAACACTAGCTGTCACCTGCTTTATATTCCCGCAGCCTCTGACAAGGACTGTAAAGTTTAAATCCATGAATGGAGAAGCCTGGATATTCTGGACACAGGCTGACAGAGGGGCTCCCTGCAGTCATCTCTCTCTCTCTCTCTCTCTTTTTTCTTTTGAGACAGGGTTTCACTGTATAGCCATGGCTATACTGGAACTCACTGTATAGACCAGGCTGGCCTCAAACTCACAGAGATCTGATTGCCTCTGCTCCCCAGTGATAGGATCAAAGGTGTGCACCACCACCATCCAGCCCCCTACAATCATCTTTAAAAATCTATCTGCGCTCAGTGGTCAAGAGCATGTGTTGCTTTTTCAGGAACATAGTGGGTCACAACCACCTGTAACTCCAGTGCCAGCATATTAAAACGCCTCTTCTGACTCTCATGGGCACCAAACACGTACCTAGTCCAAATAGATGCATGTAGGCGAGACGTTTGTTACACATAAAATAACTCTGAAAACAATCTGCTGTCTCTAGTGAGAAAGTGTTCATTGTAGGTCTTCGGGTTCTAACACAGGTTCAGTCTGATGAGGTGGGTCAGCACTTGCCACACAGGCCTGACGATCTGACTCCGATCTCTGGAGCCCTAGTGTAAGGAGCAAACTGTCTCCCAAAGTTGTCTTCTGACCTTCATGTACACAGTGTGACATACCCATGTTGACATACACACACATAATAGCAAAAAAGAAATAGAACTCTAGCAATGCTCCTTCTGGTTTTTAGTATGTACTGTCATGTCTCAGTGCACATGTGTGGGGGTTGGAGGGCAATTCTGGAATTTATTTCCTGCCACCTTTTCGTGGGTTCTGGATCAGATTTAGATCAGGCAGCAGGTGCCTGTTCTCTGACCCTTTACACTCTTATTTTGTGAGGCTTGACTGACAAGGTTCATGCTCTATGATATTGATTTTCCTCACAGGCCTTTGGCATGTTACTGGGTGAGAGTTGCTATCTTGAGTCTGCGCAGTGTTTTGACTGTGTCAGAATATGGAACAAACAGTTAGATGTGCCTGGACTCTAAAGTGCTGCACTTGCGAGCAGTCTTTGTAACAGTGAGGTTTCAAAGGGGTCTGCCTGGGACCCAGTGCCAGGTGGGGTACGGATGGAGCCTGGTGGCTCATGGGAAGGTGGCTGACTCAATGCCTGGGATCCATGCATTGCTTCACTTTGACTGCTTAATGAAAGCTCTTCGGTGCATGGTGCCAGAGCGTGTGGAGGCCCAGCCCTGGTTATAATTGCTGTTCCACCACTCCCAGCCTCTGTCAGCCCGAATTTCTCATCTCTTATGTTGTCTGTTTCTCAGGGTGTAGTAAAGAGCCTTGAAAAGCACTAGGCACATGGTGCTTTATCTATTTATTTTCATTACTAGGAATGGCTGTTACCTGTGTAATCGTTGACTGGACTTACTTGTTTTGGTGTTTGGTGGTGTTGGGCTTGAACTGGAGCCACATGCTTGCTAGTCCATCCCGAGCCCTCAGTGGGCAGTCTCTTAATGTTTTGTTTCTTGACCTTGGTCCCAGGTGCTGCCTGAGAAACGAAGTCTCAAACTCCTGAAGAGCCACAACCTCAATGTGAACTGGTACATGTACTGTCCCGAGAGCGCTGTGATCCTGCTGTCCACCACAGTCCTTGAGAATGTTCTGCAGCCTTTTTATTTTAGGGTGAGAGTGAGCCCCAGGCCCCTCCCTAACCCAGCTCTAAAGCAGTGATGAGTCAAGCCCCTGAAAGGAACCCCATCCTCAGCATGACCACCAGAGGCACACTTCCCTGTCTGGCAGTTCAAGAATGGTTGGTTCTCTGAAGAGGAATTAGGAGACAGTGTGTGCCTTCATTGATTTAACGTAGAGCAGCTAAAACATGGAAGGAGTGTGTAAACTTTCCTAAACTTTCCCCAAACAGGCTGGCACCATGTCGAAGCTTCCCAAGTTTGAGATTGAATTACCAGCTGCACCGAAGTCAACTAAACTTAGCCTTTCAGAACGAGACATCGCAATGGCGACCATGTATGTCTGTCTTCCGAGGGTTCCTTTTGTAATTGCCACTAGTGACCCAAGTAACGAGGGCGTGTTAGGAGCTCACAGGAAAAGAATCCTTAAAACAGATAACAAGAGCCAGGCGGTGGTGGCGCACGCCTTTAATCCCAACACTTGGGAGCAGAGGCAGGCGGATCTCTGTGAGTCCGAGGCCAGCCTGGTCTACAAGAGTTAGTTCCAGGACAGAAAAACCTAAGGTCTTTTGACACTTTTTAAAAAGATTTATTTTTATGTGTACGCTTTATCTGTATGTATGCGTATGCACCATATGTGTGCATCAAGTTCCCTGGAAGTGGAGTTAGAGAAGGTTGTTCGCTGCCCTTGGGTGCCGGGAATTGAACCTGGGTCCAATTGCTCTTAACTGCTGAACCATCTTTCCAGTTGTATCATTTTCTTTTGATTGTATTCGTTTGTGATCTCAGCATGATTTTTTTTAACCTGTCTTGTCTGACACAATGAGAACATTGAAACAGTTTCAATGAAACATTTAAACAATTAAATAGGTTTGCCATAGAATTTTAAAAAATTGTTAATTGAAGCGTAGGAAGGATTTTTAAGCTAATATATAAATGTTCATATACATATATATACACACACACACATTTATATATGCGTGTCTGTGTGTGTGTGTGTGTTTTTTCCTTTTTTTCTTTTTGGTTTTTCAAGACAGGGTTTCTCTGCATAGCCCTGGCTGTCCTGGAACTTACTTTGTAGAGCAGGTTGACTTTGAACTCACAGAGAGTGCCACCACTGCCAGGCCATCAAAATACCTAATTTTTAAAACTCTAACAAAGAAGGAGTGGAATTATTTATGTAGGGAATTATATAATCGCTTGGAAATACAGGTATCTCAAATTTTACGTTTCATACTCTAAACCTTAAGCCAAAATGAAATCAGTACAAAGAAACATTTTCTGCCCTGCATCTCTGCTTCAGGGTTTGCTCCAGGGGCTGAGGATGTGACTTAGTAACTAACACTGGCTGCTCAAGATTCTGAGATTATCCCCAGGTCCAAAAACAAATTCCAAATCACTTCTAGTTTGGCTCTGTGTTTCCCACCTTAGCTTTTTAAAAATTACCATTATTTTAGTAGACTATACTGCTCCCTTTCCTTCTGAGGGCAGAGAAGTGAGTGCAGTCTGGCTGCAATGGCCGGGACCTGTTCTGTCCCTTTTGTGTCTTTTCATGTCACCGGGGCACTGAATTCATTGCTGGGAGAGAAGTGCTCACGTCTACTGTGGAGAGTGAGTGTCCTGTCTGTTAGGGGCTGTGTCCTGCTACTCCGGAAGAGAACACAGAGCTGGGAGTGAAATGGCGTTGCTTGTCATGACTGCTGGCCTGCTTCTCTTCCCTGGCTGGACTCAGTGCTTGCCTTCATGGCTTTCTTTCAGAAGACCGTAATCAAATTGTATGTGGAGAAATTTTATTACCCCTTTAAGATGGGCTTATACAGCCCAGGCTGTGCTGGAACTTGTACAGTAGTCAAGGTGACCTTGAACTCCTGATCCTCCTGAGTGTCAAAATTAGGAGCTAAGCCACCAAACCCAGTTTATGTCATGTTAGGGTTCAAACTCAGAGTTTTGTGCAGCTAGGCAAGCCTTACTCTGTTAACCCAGCTACATACCCAGCTCGGGGGAGGAGGGACTTTTAAATGGCCAGTTATGCCTCATGCACCTCTGTCTTTGCTTAGATACGGACAGCTCTACGTCCTCTTCCTGCGGCACCATTCGCGGACCTCCAACAGTACGGGAGCGGAGGTGGTGCTGTATCACCTCCCACGGTATGTCTGCTGCCGCACGTTCTCGCCCCTCTTTGATTTTAAAACGGAACTGAGGCTTGCTGACCTCTTGCCACAATCTCGGTGTTGTCTTTCAGAGAGGGCGCATGTAAGAAGATGCACATTCTGAAGTTAAATAGGACGGGAAAGTTTGCTCTAAATGTCGTGGACAACCTGGTAGTGGTCCACCACCAGGACACAGAGGTAGGACTTGTGCCCCAAGCTGTGCTGCTGTCTGCTTTGGCACTTGTTTTTGAGACAGGGTTTCCCTGTGTAGCCCCGACTGTCCTGGAACTCACTCTGTAGACCAGGCTGATCTCGAAGTCAGAGGTCCCCCTGTGCACTGACACTGCCGCCACCACCACCACCACCACCACTGGCTTATGCCAGGACTCTCAATAGGCTTTGTGAGAACTGGCAAACCCAGACATGGGTGGGAAGAGTACTTAAGTGCAAAGGAGCTAAACAGCGATTCCCTGACAGTTTGTCAAAAATCATTTCAGTTTGGGGACACAACTCGCTTGGTCGAGCGCTTGCCCAGTGTGTTCCCTCCCCAGATAAAAACCAGCTGTCATCGTGCACACCTATTCCCTAGTACTTTAGCACAATAGCGAGCTTAAGGGGCTGCAAGAATCCCTGTCTCAGAAAGAACCAAAGAAGTTAGAAACGTTGAGAAAATTTTTGATTTGATCTTCGGAGCTCTTACTCGACTGAGCCAGCCGGGCTGGGACTCTGCTTCAGATCCCCAGTGTCATGAATCTGTGGCCTTTTTCATGTGGTGAGTGTGGGTAACAGGATTTGACGATGTAGGCCCATCAGTCTGCAACAGGTCTTCTCCAAATGTCTAACTGAACACCTGGCAGCACGCAGGCCTGGGGGTCACGCTGCTCTATCTCTGTGTCTGAAGCTATTTCCAGTCCAAGTGAAAACGACCTGCCTGTATCTCTCTACAACCTTACATTGAAGCAGGCCGTGGGTGCAGGAGTATTGTGGAAGTGATAAGGGTGGAAAGGGACATGTGAGGATGAGGTCCCTCTGTGTGGAGCGCTGGGCTGGTGCGAGCGGAGGCTCCAGGCTTCCACACTGGCGACATGCGATGCATTTCTCCCTACCCTGTAGACATCAGTGATATTTGACATCAAGTTGCGGGGAGAGTTCGATGGCAGTGTGACTTTCCACCACCCTGTACTTCCAGCCCGGTCAATCCAACCTTACCAGATCCCTGTGGCAGGTAAGAGAATTCCGTGGGCTAGCAGTGCTGTCTTTTCCCTTGGGCAATATTCTTGCTGGAATCGTCAGGGGTCATATTCAGAATGGGAGAAGGAAAATGGACTCCCAGAGGGTTAACTCAGGACCTTATTCTCACCAGGCAGATGCTCTACCACTGAGCTACCTCTCCAGCCACTAGGGATTGAACTCAGGACCTTACCCTCGCTGGGCAGATGCTCTACCACTGAGCTACGTCTCCAGCCAGTTTGTTCTATTTTATAAAAACCAAACACTGCTGCTGCTTCTCTAAGCTGTCATTGTTTCTCGAGAAGCAATTTATACATTAAATGATTTTTCCTTTGGAGAAAATACTTTTCCTTCCTTGGGTCTCACAATAGAGAGTTGAGATTACCAGAAGGCAAAACCAAAGCCTTCCTCTCTCTCCCTCTCTTTTTTTTTCTTCCTTTTTTTTTTTTTTTTTTTGGTTTTTCGAGACAGGGTTTCTCTGTAGCTTTGGAGCCTGTCCTGGAACTAGCTCTTTTAGACCAGGCTGGTCTCGAACTCACAGAGATCCGCCTGCCTCTGCCTCCCGAGTGCTGGGATTAAAGGCGTGCGCCACCACTGCCAGGCCTTTCTTCCTTCTTTTTTTTTTTTTTGAGGCAAGGTTTTTTTGTGTAGCCATGGCTATCCCGGAACTCACTCTTGTAGACCAGGCTGGGCTCAAACCCACAGAGATCTGCCTGCCTCTGCCTCTTAGTACTGGGATTAAAGGTGTGCACCATCACACCTGACTGCTGTGTGTACCCTTTTAATGTTGGTAAATCCTTAACATTTTTCTGTTTCCCCTGGCTTTGTAATCCTGGAATTAAATTCAGCTGATTGTGGCTGTTATTTTAATGGGGTCACATACCCCTTTGTTTCTAACATTCTGGGTTGTAGTTAAGATTTGTCTTTTATTTTGATTTATGTCCGTCTGTGTGAATCTGCATATATGTATGAGCATGTGTGTATGGGTGCTGCCAGAAGTCAGAAGAGGGTGTTGGATTTCCAGCAGCCCATGAAAATGTCCCCAGGAAGAAGTGTGTAAAGATCCCTCACTGTGGTTGATTTTAAGGTTTATTTTTTAAAATATTTTATGGATTGAGTGTGTAGCACAGCCATGTCTGGTGCCTGATGAGGATGCTGGATCCCCTGACACTGGAGTTACAGTTGCCTACTACCACGTGGGTGCTGGGAACCAAACCCAGGTCCTTTGTCAGAGCAGCAAACGCGCTTCCCCACTCAGCCACCCGGCCAAACCTGACACAGTGACAGCTTACAGGTGTGATTCTGGCCAGTGCCCACAGGTGTGGTTCCTGAGTGTATTCTAGATCATTCCTCCTTCTGAGATGGGGAGGAAGTCAAGAGAGTAGCAGGTTAGGAGCTGAGAGAACCCACTAATAACAGGGTTTCTTAGTTCTAATGGAGACTGTAGAGAGTTAGCTGATCAAATCCCCAGTCCCTGGTGTTTCACAGGAGGCACGTGTGAACTGACCTGTGACAGTTGCTCAGCCTGTGACACCCTTATGTGCTTTGTGGGGACCGCGAGAGCCACACTCTAGGTGGCAGGCCATCAAACATTCAGCTGGCCCATCGTGCTGTGAGTGCCAGGTGTCTGACGGCCTGAACGCCCTCCTGTGTGCGCTCTGGCATCTGGCTCCCCTAGATAATAACATGACCAATAAGGAGGAGATGATGGCAAATGATTGACTGGGGAAAACCCTCGGCTCTGATCTAGTAGTAGAGGATCGATAAAGGAGGCTAATTGCTTGATAAACCTGCTAACTGAAGGGGGTCAGATTAGTCTGGGAGACGACTGACAGTAAGAGGTCAAGAGCGCATGCGTGAGTGGTGGCCTTTCTTGGTGTGTTTCCTGCTGTACCATGAGCCCAGCCGGTACCGACATTGGAACTGATTTTGAGAGAGATGTTGGTTTTGTCTTGCTGAACAGGTGGCTTTTATTTGACTGCTAATCACCTGAGGTCTCGAAGGCTGAAATGCCCAGGCTCTGCATTGAGGCACGGCATGGGCACTGGAGTTTTCCTCTTCTGCCTGGCGTGCAAGTGCTTTCCTGAAGCTTATCTGCCTGTGCACAGCCTTCATCTGGGTGGTGGTGTGTAGAGAGACCGCCTTACTGAGGCAGCTCAGTAATGCCGTCTTTTGAGTCTATCTGGGTAATTGGCACAGAACTGGGAGCCCTCCTCATTTCCCCAGGGTGACTGGGATGGGTCCCTGTCGTGTGAGGACGGGAGGACTTCTTAGCTGAGTTCTCTTGCGCCTAGACCTGCCAGTGCAGTGTAGTGGGGCTCACTGTCCACTTGACTAAACCACAGCCATCTTCCTTTGCATCATCAGTGAACCTGGGTATCCCAGGTGTCTCTTTCTTTCTTTCTTTCTTTCTTTCTTTTTTTAAAGACTTATTATTTATTATGTATTCAGTGTTCTGCTTGCGTGTATCCCTCCTGAAGGCCAGAAGAGGGCACCAAATCTCATTACAGATGATTGTGAGCACATGTGGTTGCTGGGAATTGAACTCAGGACCTTGGAAGAGCAGGCAAAGCCCTTAACCACTGAGCCATCTGTCTAGCCCCAGGTCAATGTCTTAGAGTTTTAATGTACACCTGTAAATGGTGATGTGTCATCTCCAGTTAGAACAAACCTGGGGCTGGGGACGCGCACGACTCAGTGGTTAGGAACACTTGCTGCACTTGCAGAGGAACTGGGTGTGTTTCCCAGCACCCGTGTGGTGCTGCAGAGACCCCAGGTGATTAGCAGTCAAACAAATGTGGTAGACAGCTGTCTGTAACTCCAGCTTCGGGGATCCAGCGTCCTCTTCTGGCCTCGTCAGGCACCAGACATGTATGAGCTACAAACATATACACCTGGGTAAAACACTCAACCCATAAAACATTTAAAAAATAAACTTTAAAATCAACCACGGTGAGGAAATCTTTGACACACTTCCTGTTTCTGGGGACATTTTCATGTCTGTAACAGACACTGTCCTTCTTCCCAGGTGTATCATTAGTGAGACAGGACAGTCTCTTCCTCCTCCCCACCTAACTACAGTTAGTAATGTCTGCTCAAGGCAGTACGAAGTATTTTTTCCTGGCTGCTGGTCACACTTGTATTCTCAATTTGTAGGTCCTGCTGCTGTGACCAGCCAGTCTCCAGTTCCCTGTAAACTCTGTATCCTCACAAAGGTGGTGTCGCTGTGCACAAAGGGACTGTGTCCCCACCCACTGCACTGGGAGCTGCTCCTGGGGACGCAGGCCTTTTGTGGCCTCCAGTGTGGGGGCTGGGCAAGTGCTAAGTGAAACAGGGCTTGCCTTCAATTTTCTTCGACTTGGAATTTCCTTTAACGTATAGATTCTTCATCATGGATCGTCTTTCAACCAGACATCATTATCAGTGCAAGCCAAGGTAGGTCTGCATAGCAAAGTGTGTGCTGACTTTAGATTCATCACCGCCATTGCCGCTTCCGGTGTGAATCTTCTAAATGACCCCTCCCTTCAGTCTTGAGAATAGGATTGCATCTCACCTTAGACTCACATCTGTAGGTTCATTCTTTTTTCCATGAGCATGTGTGATTCTTACAAGTAAGGTGACTGAGAATGGCCAGTCCCCCTTACATTCCTGTGGCCATTTCAGAAAACTGCCTTGGTGAGTGTGTAGAAGGAGCTACGGGCAGGCCTGCTTTTCGTCCCGCCCGGCTCCCGCATGGCTAGCTTGACACCCAAAATAACAACACACAAACTGTATTCATTTAAACACTGCCTGGCCCATTAGTTTCAGCCTCTTCTTGGCTAATTCTCACATCTTGACTAACCCATTTCTAATAATCTGTGTAGCACCACGAGGTGGTAGCTTACCAGAAAGGATTCTAGTGTACGTCCATCTTGGGCTGGAGTTTCATCGCGTCTGCCCTGGAGATGAGCGGCATGGCGTCTGCCTAACTTCCTTCTTCCCAGCATTCTGTTCTGTCTACTCCACCTACCTAATTTTCCGACCTATCAGGCCAAGCAGTTTTCTTTATTGATTAACCAATGAAACAACAGATTGACAAATGACCTTCCCACATCATGAGTGGTCCGCGTTTTCATCCCTAACTCCACCTCCCCATGGACTTCTGTTTGTCTTCACCCCTTATTTCGTCTTGCTGGTGAGCCCTCCTTCAGCCTCTTATCTCTTCCTGTGGCTTTGCATTTGAGAACGCTGAGTTAATCTTTAGTCACTTTGGGAATTTTCCAGCCTCATCCTCTGGGGGGAGTAACGAATTCACTTCTCTTCCATACATTGACAACAGTGCCAGATCTTGGAAGCTGAGAAATTGGTCCCTCCAATTATTTTTGATGTGACATACCTTTCTCCCAAGGAACTCTGAGAAACCAGCTCGCCTGTTAGTACATGCCTAGGCTAGTGAGTGGATAGCAATCTCACTATTGTTTGGGCCTCACCTCTGTATCTATGAGTCAGTACAGAGAAGGAACTAAGTACGCCATCTACAGTGATGGCCCAGGATGGGCACGTTGTAGGGAGTGGAGTGCTGTCCTTGTCTCCATGGAGATAACACTGGTGTGACTCTAAATGCAGTTTGCTCAGAGCATGACTGTCAGTTCCTCCAATCTGCCACCTTCCTGAGTGTCCTGAGTGTTGGTTAGGAAGACAGGGATACTAACTGTGTGTTTGAAGAGGTCTGGGGTGCTCTTTGTTGGCTCTGGCTCTGGCTTGCACTGTGTTGCTGAGCTTGCTGCCTCTCAACCCGTAGGTTACCTCTGGAACCTCCAGGTGAAACTTCAGCCCATAGTCAATCTCTTGCCAGATAAAGGGAGGTTGATGGACTTTCTTCTCCAGCGGAAGGAGTGCAAGATGGTCATCCTATCTGTCTGTTCACAGAGTAAGTGGACTGGTCCTTCCCACAAGGTCTGTGCTCTCACCACCATCCTCTCCCCTATCTGCCTCCTGAGTGCTGGGACTGAAGATGTGTACCATCACTGCCCAGCCTACCACCACCTTTAAAAAAAATAGTTATACCTGTGTGTATATGTGTATGGGCACGTGCCATGGTACACAGTTGGATGTCAGAGAATCACTTAACGGGAGTCTGCTCTCCTAGCATTGGGATCTGAGATTGAACTCAGGCCGTCAGGCCTGGTGGTGGGCGGGTGCTTATTGCCTGCTGAGCCATCTCGCCAGGTGCCCCTACCCCCATCTTTCATCTTTTGCACTTAGGGCTGTGTATTTGAAGGATGGATTACTTAACCCTTCAGAAATACTGGGAAACGCACAAATGATTTGTAGGCAGGTGGCTTCAGACGAGATCTGACTACACACCCAGTGCCCTCTAGTGACACTTGCCTTGCTTGCTTCTTTGAAGGTCCTTGAAGACAGGGTTTGCATTGGTCACCTTTGCGAGTCCTTGTCACCGCCATACCGGGATTCTCATTACACTGGGTCTGACGTATGTGTTGTCCCTTCTAGTGCTGGCCGAGTCAGACAGAGCCACGCTGCCCGTGATAGCCACTGTTTTTGATAAACTCAACCATGAGTATAAAAAGTACTTGGATGCTGAGCAGAGCTACACCACGGTAAGTTAAATTGTGAAGGAGTCCTGCCACACAGTGTAGGTTATGTAATGTAATGTCAGAGGCTTGGTGTTGGCAGCACAGGGTGCCAGTCACAGGCCGAGTCCCTGCATGCTCCTAGCTTGAGGCTTCGATCAATACCTCACTCTTCTGCTTTTTCAAACCTGTTTGAGCTCACCTGTGTTTATGTTCTTGGTGTTCTTCTATTTTGTAGAAAGAAAATCACCCTTGGCTTTGGCCAGAGCCTGTACTTGGTAAATTAGAGATGTGGTTTTTACTGTTGGCTACCTTCTTCCCTTCACTTTAGCGAGTATTTACAAATACAAGGTTATCTAGAGGGAAGTGTGGGAGAGGTGTGAGGAGTGTCCAGTGTCTTCCCCCATTTTGATGGGTTTGTTTCGTGACCAGATTTTAACGAGGACTGTGAGTAGAGGTTTGAAAATGTCCATTGGAGCCTGGATCACTGTTGGGTCACACCTGAAGGCCATGACTGTCCCTCCCCCAGAGTCCACCAGTAGCCAGTAGTTCAGCAGGGAGGGTTAGGGCCTTGTGAGCCTCTCCCACATCCGTGATTGACTGCTGATAGGTCCAGTGCAGTGCAATGCAGCTGTTGTGGGATGCTGGCAATAGCTGTGTCAAGCTCTATAGATAGCAGTTTGCAGCCCTTTCCCTGTCTTCTGGCTTTTATATCCTGTTTCCTCTTTTGTGATGTTCTGAGCCTCAAAAAGGGATGAGTATTTGACAGTCAGCTGTCTTCAGTGTCTTGAGCAGCCACATCTCTGCATTCATTGGCAGGACCACAAGAAGGTTTATCCTAAGATTAGCAAAAAAGGATATCCTAGAATACTGCTGCCATCAGTATCAGAGGCGTCGGTTAAGTTCCTAGCACTGTGTGTTTCAGTTAGTAGACATCACACGTTCAGTGAAAGGTTGGGGGAATTCGTGTGGCTGTACAGCACTGTGTACTTCTGGTTTCTGAAACAAGAACATTTGAGACAATAGGAGACATTAGTTTAAGGGTGTGATTACCCACAGAGGACACTCTGTCCCTGTCCTGTGTCAGCCCTGTTTGGTTGTGTCCTGGGCTGCGGTCAGTGGTTTTGGGCCTCCACACTGTGATGAGGTATGAAGAACAAGCCATCTGCACTGAAGTTGAGCATGCTCACTAGGGACACACAGCAGGAGCAGCTCTGCTCGGTCACCACTGAATCCCCATCACACTGGGCTGTGACTGTGACCTAGACGGTGCTGGAAATGTTGAGATTGGTGAGGCCCTGGATCCATTTCAAACACTACAAAAAGGAATCAAAAATCCCAACATAGACCGAGTGCAAGAGCCATTCCTTTACTGTCTGGTAGAGCTTCGTAAACGATGGTGCAGTGGCCAAGAGGAACAAAGAAAGTCAGGTTGGTTCCAAGTCTCCAGAGGTTAGAAAATGTGTGATTGTGGCTTGGTTATTTAATCTGATCACGCACGAACCCTGGAGTGTTTGCCAGGACTAGCTCTGCTTTGCAGAGTTGTGTCTGGTCTGTCCCAGGTCTTGCTCATGTTCGTTTGGGTAAGGATTCAGCCTCAGGTTGACTGTAATGGGACTGTTTCTGTGGACGGTGACTAAGGGCATAGCTTGTCTCACTTCAGGCAGTAGAAGCAGGGCAGAGCCGGAGCAACCCGCCTCTCAGAAGGCCGGTGCGGACCCAGGCGGTGGTGGACCAGTCCGATGTGTACACACACGTGCTGTCGCCGTTCGTGGAGAACAAGGTGTGTTGGGTTCCTGGCTTTTGTGGGGCAGCCACAGGAGAGGGCCTGGGGCTTTCCAGTGTGGACGGTTCACAAGGGCTAATGCAACTCCAGCAGAGTAGAACACTGGACCACTTTACTGCAGATCAGTGGGCTGCCTGCAGCTTCTTTTACAACTGAGAAGACCCCTTCCTCCGTAGGAGATGCCGCACAAGTTTGTGATAGCTGTGCTGATGGAATATATTCGTTCTCTGAACCAGTTCCAGATCCCAGTGCAGGTACCTTCAGAAGGGTATTTGCTATCCTACATTAGGGGAATCAGGTCAGGACTCCGCCAGTCTAAGAAGAGATAGCTTTTTCGTGTGCAGAATTTTGGGTGGTTTTTAACATGGCATTTGTTTTTGTGGGGATGGAAACTTTGGTGTTGGTGGAGAACACTGTTACAGCTAAACTATGGCCTGGGAGGGAGTTCAAACTGTTGCAGCCTCAGCCAGCCATGGTGAGCGACTTGGTAATGTCTTTTACCTTTCTTGTGTTCCTAGCATTACTTACACGAACTTGTCATCAAGACCCTTGTCCAGCACAACCTCTTTTACATGCTCCACCAGTTCCTGCAGTACCACGTGCTCAGCGACTCCAAGCCTTTGGTCTGTACCGCTGGTTTTTCTCTTTGGTAGTCACTACAGCCTCCCAGTGGTGGCCTTTCAACTGAAGGTGGTTGGAACCCTGTCTTTCAGGCCTGCCTGCTGCTGTCCCTCGAAAGCTTTTATCCTCCCGCCCACCAGCTGTCACTGGACATGCTGAAGGTAACTGTTCTGCCACAGCTTTAGATGTCACCAGCATCCCTTCCTGTGGCTGCCCTGACCTCCATCTTCCTCACTTTCAGAGACTGTCAACAGCAAACGATGAGATAGTGGAAGTTCTTTTATCCAAACACCAGGTGTTAGCTGCGCTAAGGTTCATCCGAGGCATTGGTGGCCATGACAACATTTCTGCGCGCAAATTCTTAGATGCCGCCAAGCAGACTGATGACGTCATGCTCTTCTACACCATATTCCGCTTCTTTGAGCAGCGGAACCAGCGTCTGCGAGGGAACCCTAACTTCACACCAGGTGGGAGAGGCCCGGGGTGACCACAAACAACAGGAGCAACTTCTGGGTGGGAACTTAGGAACATTCCCAGCAGCCCACCTCACCCTTAGACTGGGGTCTCTATTGAGTAGATTCAGAATGCTGATGCTCTCAGCAGAGGATTGTTCAGGGCTGAGGCATTCAGGCATCTCAGACATACTGTATATATGATCTTGGAGTATCCCTTAAGACGAAAATGGTGATAAAGTAAGACGTGAGGGAGAACAAGCTTGAGTTACTATATATATATACATGTGTGTGTGTGTGTGCGTGTGTGTAGTGCAGATAGCATGAGTGACAGGTCACAGCCGCCCAGTAGTTTAACACAGGGCAGCTGGCTGGGGTTGAAGGTAGGAGCTCTGCAAAAAGATTAGTGATCTCAAAATTTAGGAGGATGAGGTATTTTATTAAAGAAAAATAAGTTAAAACCCAGTATATCAGTATATAAGCCAGGAGCTTTTTGTCTGCATTTCCTTCCACGCCACACACCGCTGGCTGGTGACTGAAGCCATTCTCCCTACAGGAGAACACTGTGAAGAGCACGTCGCCTTTTTCAAGCAGGTTTTTGGAGAACAAGCTCTAATGAGGCCTACAACATTCTGAAGTCCCTTGACAGTTTTTAATATAAAAATGTACAAAGTTAATTTATTGCATTAATAAAGCTCTTTAAACTACAAAATGTTGTAATAAAGTACCTACAACATTCTCAAATGTTGCTAAAAATAAGCTATACAATGTGTGTGGTGGCTGACTCCTGAAAAGAGGAGACAGCACATGGACTGGCTTGTCAGAAGTGTGATTGGGTCGCATCCACTGTCCTTCCTCTTGCCCGAGACAAGGTTTCTTTGCTGTAGGGCTGACGACTGTCACCTTCAGATTCCATACTACATGAGCTCCTGAGTTTAAATGGTGGGTGGGCTGCACCTGCCACAGCTGTGACACAGCCCATCGCCTGGGAACAACCAGCACCCAGCACGGCCTGGACAGTGTGGCTGTCCTGCAGTAGACTTGACCTATCCATAGACGAAGTCACCAAAGCCCGCTACAAGGCTAAAAATTGAGGAGCCGTTCTCGCTCTGTCCCTTTGTATCGATCTTGAGTGGTCTGTCTTTTAGCTTTAGTTACCGACGGTCCTATGTGAGACAAAAGAAAAGAAGTATAAACAATCTAGGTATAGAAGAAAGCCCTGGTTCTGTTGATTTTTTTTTTTCTATTTTGTGTGCAGGTGTTTTGCCTGTATGTATGTCCATGCATGACATGTATGCAGCGCCCCAGAGGCCAGAGGAGGGTGTCAGTTTCTCTTAGACTGGAGTTAGAGACAGTTGTGAGCTGCCATGTGGGTGCTGCTCGGGATCAAACCCTGGGTCCTCTGGAAGAGTGCCCAGTGCTCTTAATCACTGAACCATCTCTCCAGCCTTCAATTTTCTGTTTTAATGATTCAACTTCCTAACAACGCTGAAAGGTGAATCACTCTTGTTCTCTTCAAGCAGAGGCCATTTGGATGAGGTGGGATCACCAAGAGCAGCAATAGCATTTGACAGGCTCTGGACAGTCACCACCCTGGACTGCTGGGAGGGCTGGCTGTTTCCTCCTTCATCTCATGGCAGTAGCCAGTCAAGAGTTGACTTCAGAGTAAACAGGGCAGTTAATCTGGCTAACCATAAAGTCCTGGGAAGACTTCATTTCTTCCTTGGATAATTTTGTATGCAGTATCAATTATCAAGTGGCCATCAGTGCAAATTCAAATACAAAGGAATGTTCAAGATTAAAAATTTCTTTTTTGAGTCAGGGTCTTTCAGCCTAGGCTGGCCTTAAACTAACTGTAGATGACCTTGAACTCTGGATCTCACCTTCCACCTCCCAAGTGCCGGGACTGCAGGGGTTGTGACACCAAGCCCAGAAAATATGATTTTCTTTTAGCACTCTTACCTACGTAGCTGAGTAAGACAGGAAGAAATATCAGCCCGTGAGTGGCTCCGAGTAAGACCATGGCTAAGTACATCCTGAAGTA
>NW_024545101.1:0-32571 GCF_018167655.1 Microtus oregoni
ATCCTAGGCATATACCCAGAGAACTCCACATCCTACCGTGGATATATTGCACCCCCATGTTTATGGCTGCTCTATTCACTATAGCCAAGAACCAAAGCCATCTTAGGTGTCTATCAATAAGCGAATGAATAATTAAAATTATATATATGCTTATCAATAGATCAATGAATAATTAAAATTACATCTATTTATCAATAGATAAATGAGCAATTAAAATTACATATATGTATATTTATGAGTACTTTTGAGCTCTAAAAATGTCATCACAAAATTTTCTGGGAAAAATAAATGGACTTAGAATGTATAATATTAAACAAGGTCACACACTCTCAAAAGAAAAAGACTGCATGGTACCCTTCATGTGCACGATCTAGCCAGTTGTATATGTACACACATGTACATGTGGACACAGTATGACACGCAGTAAAGAGCAGGAAAGGCTGACTATTGGGGCGTGAGGAAGGACTGGATGCAGATAATAGAATGAGTTACGAAAGACAGTGGAAGACTAATCGGTTTTTCTAGTTCTAACTCTGTTGTAGATTTTTCTTTTCTTCTTTTCTTTTGTGGTGGATAAGTGCATTAAAATATATTCAGCAGGGAAAGTGTGAAATTCATTATGAAGCCCCACAGCTTCAGGGTGGCCATTCTAACTGGACAGAAGTTCACTGAGATGGATAGACTTTGGGTCTGGGTCATTTCAGTGTGATGTTCCTCATTCCTAATTTTTTTTGTAATGTAGTTCATTTAAAGAAACAGAGAGAGAGAGAGAGAGAGAGAGAGAGTAAAAACTATGATTCCTGAGAGATATCTGGAGTTTCATGGGTTAATAGGTGGGAAAGAAATTCTAAATCCTAAGTAGTGTTTTGGTTCTGGTCACCCACTGATGCCAGCTGCCTCATCTAATTCGTCTTTTTTAACTTTTTATTCTTTATTTACTTTTATTTTTTTACATACCGATCTCAGTTCCCCCTTCCTCCTCTCCTCCCGTTCCACTACCTTCCCCCGACTCCACTCCCCCTTCATCTGATTCTTATCACTCTTTTCCTATAGAAAGAGAGACCATATTTTAACATACAGGTTCACTAGATCGTGAGCCTCCATAGTAGGGCTGGGATGTGATGCTGAGCAACTGCTGGGGTCCGGGAAGACATGGCCTTTCTAAGCCGGGAGCACCAGCAATTGGCAGGTGGATCCTGAACAGGGTAGCAGGAAATTCTCAGTGCTGACCGCTGCGGCTGAATACAGAATTATAACCCCATCCCCGCTCTAAATCCCTTCTAATTCTGCAGCTGGCTATCACCATCAGTCACGTGGCATTGCCTCTCCAGCCGAAGTAGGAACTTTTTAAAAAATGTAATAGGAATGAAATAATAATTCACCTCTGGTAATATGTTTACCGAAGAAAATGTTCTCTGAGCAGATATGGGGAAAGTTGAGATTTATAGTCGTTCGTGGAAAGCCATGCATACTTTTGATCCCAGTATTTAGGAGGCAGAGGTGGGTGGATCTCAGTCAGTTCCAGGCTTCATAAGTGAGACCCTGTCTCAAAAAAAAAAAAAAAATCCTTCATGAGAACATTAGTGAGTTGGCCATCTCAGACCCCTGCTTTCCATGACTGTCTAAAGATCATTCTGAGATGTGTCACTGACCAAGATATGATACAGCAAGGTGGTGAACTAGGCGGTCAGTGCTCTGCCATTCTTGAGAAGCTGGAGGGCACCCTCCCAGAGTCGGCTCACCTAAGATTGCAAAACCAGCTGCTGAGTCTTCATCCACATCTGTGTCCTGCAGCGTTCCTTTAGCCCAGATGTTCTCCACCTTCCTAATGCTGAAACACCCTTTGATACAGTTCCTCATTCTGTAGTTAACTCCCAACCATAGCATTATTTTCGTTGCTATTTCATGATTGTAATTTTGCTACTGTGAGGCATCGTAATGTGGATATTTTGGGAAACAGAGGTTTGTCAAAGGGGTTGTGGCCCACAGGTTGAGAACCACCGCGTTAGCCATTTTTTGAACTATACAGGGAGCTAGGTCCTGCCTTGTTATGCCCATGCCACCACAAAGGAGACAAAAGGTAGCTCGTGCTCTGTGCCGTGTCACTTAACAGCTTGCTCACACTGGTCCCTCTGACTCACTCTGGGAGGATCCAATTATACCTGTGACCTCTGCTTAGAGGACACTGACTCTTGTCACCCACTTTTGAAAGCTTGCTATAAAAAGTAGCTGACCAGAACAACATTTTTTTTTTTTTTTTTGATTGAAGGGTTAGTTTCAGTTTTCTGAAAAGTTGCCCTTACATGGTCCACTGTCTCCTCCACAGGCTAGCAGACGGGACCATGCGGGGCTGCAATCCCCAAGGGCACAGAAGGTCTGGCTGCTGTCATTGTTGAGCCAAGGGGTTTTTGATGACAAATGGTCATTTCAAATAAGCTTTTAAACTGGAATAATGCTAGATTTGCCCATGAGTTGTTAAAGCAATATGGAGACTTTTCACATACCTTTTCTACCCGTTTCCTGTGCTGTGTACTCATTCTGTAAACCAAGGAACATTGTTGTTGACTCTGGACTTTATGTGACCTCACAAGCGCTTCCATTGTTTTCCTTTCTGCTCCATGTTCAAATCCTGTGTGGCATGTAACATTACGTGCTTTACCCAGTGAGCCGTCTCTCCAGCCCAAGTCTTTCTTGGACTAGGCCTCGTCCGTAGGCTCACACTCAGTTGCTGTAGCATCGTCTAGTAAAAACCGCAGGTCTGTTTAGTGAAATTTTCCTTCCCTTTGGTAGCTGACTACCTTGGGCAGATGATAAAATGATTGATGTCTAAGTCTATGGCTTATTTTTATCAGGAATTCTGCTAAGAGAGTTTGTCAAGAATCCCCCGTCTCCACTGCTCCTCTTAGTACTTTTCCATCTGTTGGATTCTGTTGATCTGCTTTCTGGCTATAAATTTCAGCTGTTATATGTGGCAGATGTCTTTTCCTTTACTGCAATAGGTACAGATTAAACTTTGCCTTTATTGTCTGCAGTGTCTGGCTTTGTTTTACTCTCTGGCACCTAGATGACGGATCAAAACCAGGTGGGAACCATCATTTCCACTTTCGCTGTTCTCATTCCTATAATGCAACAACTTGTATAAGGACTGGGTTTCGTGTGTTCTGAGAGCAAGCCTTGTGTCTTCCTCACCATGTTGCACAGAGACTGGCACCTGTTTCTACATGCTGGCATGAATTTCCAGGGTTGCTCTTTGCTAAATTAAACATTCCAGACTGGTGGTCAGTTTTTTGTTGTTGTTTGGTTTTGATTTGATTTTTCTTTGAGACAGGGTTTCTCTGTGTAGCATTGGAGCCTGTTCTGAAACTCGCTTTGTAGACCAGGTTGGCCTTGAACTCACAGAGATCCACCTGTCTCTGCCTCCTTAGTACTGGAATCAAAGGCATGAGCCACCACCGCCCAGCATGGTAGTCAGTTTTAAACAGACGGTAGGAGGGTGGGCCTGCGGCATATCTGGAAATGAGTGTGGATCTGCTGGATTTATTTCTGTGCTGTTGGGCAGGGCTCAAAGTCCTCCGTGGGCCTGGTTTTCCCTGCAGCAGAGACCTGAGCTCATCTTCTACAGCAGTGGCCTCAAGAAGAACTGACTATGGCCTACGTCATCTATTTACTCGGTTCCACACTTTCCTCCCTTTCTAAAAGCTCATTAGTACATGCTCTGTATTTGCTTAGATATTGCTACATGTTGTTAGGCTATCCCACCCCAAACAAACAAGCAAACAAACGGAGCTAATTCCATCCATGTTGGTGGTTCAGGCGTGGAGAGGTGATTTGGAAGTTCTCTGCCTGACTGGTGAGCAAACTGAGGCAGCCAGTAATAGCTAGCTTGCCATGAGAGCCTGGCAAACCTGGTTCAATTCCAGAACCCACCTTGGCAGAAGAGAACTAACTCTCAAAATCCTTTGATCTCCACATATGTATCATGGCATGTTCGAGTCTGCATTTGTGCCGACACCGTGTACACAAACACACGCAGAATAATAAATAAATGTAAGTAAATTTAAATTGGAGTTCTCTGTGTGAGATAACTATTCCTCTTTTATTTTTGCATATATTTCTCTGCTCATTTATCTCACTAGTACTTGGGAAAGGTTGGCTGGTTTTGATGCATTGGCCCACGAAGAGATACACATACACCTTAATTTTGATCAAGTGTTTTCTACCTTCTTGAAACAGAAAAGTGAATTTTCAAGTGAAAATGTTTTCATTTTCCAGTGTATTTTAATCATTCTGAGTGTGGGTGGAGGCGAACAAGACAGTAACTTCATCAGCTCAAATGGTCTTTATCTAGCAGCAGAAGCAGAAGAATCATTAATAGCGATAGTGACAGACAAGGAGCCTTCCAGAAGTCCTTCACAGGGAACCAGGTTGGCCCAGTCAAGGGAAAGGTCTCGCCAAAACCTCTGCCTTGTAAGCTCTGCATGGTTTTGAAGGCTCATGGGAAAGAGAGTTCTGTCATCTTCCTGGCAAACCCTCTGAGATATTAGAAATGGTGACTAAGGGAAACATGAGTGTATTGATTTTTTTCACTTAAAGTCTCCATTGCTGAAGGTAAAACCCAATTCCATCTGCCTTTTTTGCAGTGTAGGAGAAAACAAAAGTTTAAAGAGGTTAAATTGCTTGCCCATGATCACCCTGCAATGGGTAGATGCAAGATGTATCTATGGCCTAATTCTATGTCACCCCTCCTTTTTTTGTCTGCCTTGCCTAGTTAATGAGATTGTTCAGCAGGCAAAGGAATTGGGCTTCTCAGCCAGCTTGGACTGAAGGTAATACACAGTCTTGGCCACAAACTCTTACGTCTCCAGCTACTGGTGCAGAGCTGGGTCAGCAAGGGAGCTCAGCTGCCTTTGGGATCACTGCAGATGGAAGCAGGAGACTGTGACACCTCATAGCCTGTGACAGTCTTTGACTGAGCATCCAGGCCTTTGGGAGAGTTTTACACTTCATAGTACCCTACCCAACTCTGACCCTAAAAATGTAGAAAAGGCTTCTCTGGGCCCAAGTCTAGGAACTCAGCTTGTAAAATGACGGAAGGAATCCCACCTCGGATTTCCAGTGAGGATCATTGCTGCCCTACCCACAGATAGGGTGGGTGGGATAGCCTGGTAGAAAGGAAGCTCTCCCAGCAAAGGGAACCACACAGTGAAGAGATAGTCTGTAGGATGGCAGAAAATCTTTGACAGCTATTCATGGGACCGGAGATTACTATCTATAATATATAAAGAATTCAAAACAATTAAATGCAAAACAACAAATGATCTAACAAGAGCTAATGAAGTGAAAACACACCGCTCAAAAGAATTATAAACAGCCAGTGAGTACATGAAAATATTTATTAGATATATTTATTTGGGGGTGTGTGCACCCACTTTTAGAATAAAAAGGACAACTTTTGGAGTAACTTGTTTGAACTGGTTCTCTCCCCTCACCGCATGGAATGCAGAGACTGGGCTCACATGGTCAGGGCTGGCAGCAGATGCCTTTCCCCCTTGAGCCGTCCCAGCAGCCCAGGGCTCAGTGTCTCTAGCCATTACAGAAATGCCAGCTAACGCCTCAATGAGATTTCACCTCATTGCTTTCATACTGGCTACCGCAAAGAAACAAGAGACGTTGGTGAGGACGCAGGGGTATGAAGAACCCTCGTACACCAATGATGAGGACCAAATTAGTGCAGCCACCATGAAAATCAGTATGAAAGGTCCTAAAAAATGGAACTGAACTGCTATATGACCCAGCTATGCCACTTTGGGTATCTGTTTGAAGGAATTAAAATTAGCATACAATACTTTCAGACTCACGAGTCTTGGGGCACTACTCATAACAGCTGAGTTACAGAGCTTGTCCTAGTGCCCGTCAACAGAGGAATGGCTGAAGAAAATGTGGAATCCATAAAAAGGGAGTGTTTATTTATCCATACAGAAAAATGAATTCATGCTGTTTGCAAGAAAGCGGGTAGAACCGAAGATCACCGTGTTCAATGAAAGGGGTCGAACTCAGATAAACAGGAATCCTATGTTCTCTCGTATGGGGGATCTAGAGGAGGGAAAGCCCATAAAAGTAGGACTATTAGGGGACATGAAGATGACCAGAGAGAAGTGAGAGGAATGAGGTGCGAGCATAATTAAAATATGTTATATGCTTATATAAAAAGTCCCAGTGAAACATACATTAATTTCATACATTTTTTTTAAAAAAGAAAGGCCTTTATTAGCTTAGGTTTGAATATAAGGTTTGAATATTATTTTGCTCGATCTCTTTCTGTCTGTCTCTTCTCTCTCTCTCTCTCTCTCTCTCTCTCTCTCTCTCTGTGTGTGTGTGTGTGTGTGTGTGTGTTTTGAGGTAGGGTCTCAAGTAGCTCAAGCTAGCTTCAAACTTTTCCTAAAGCCAAGTAAGACCTTGAACTTCTGATCACCCCACCTCCACCTCCTAAGTGTCACCACACCTGGCTGCGAATACGCCTTTTAATTGTTATTGTTGGTGGTGGTTAATGGCATCATGGAACAAAGTGTTTAAACAGAACCACTACCAATTACGGTGATTAGATGTTCTGGACTGGCTAGTGACTCAGCCAGATGAGAGAAAAGGATGGTGGCATCAGTAGCTGCTGTTAGAACACTTCCCCACTTGCACAGACACCGAGGCACCCTGAGAATTTCATACATTCTTGTTAGCTTTTCCCGGATCGCTACCCACTAGTTTTCGACATTTTAATATTTCTACTAAAAATTGCTGTATTTTATTCTTGCACCAAAGAGTTCCTTTGAAGCGCTCGCATAGACAGCCTGTGGTTGTGACATTTCTTTTGAATGGTAGCTTACCCATTGCTCATCGTCAGTTATTTTCTTTTGTTATTGTGTGCGGTATGAATGTGGGCGTGCACAGGCTTCAGTGTGCTTGCGGAGGTCAGAGGACAGGTTTACGGAGTTGGTTCTCTCCTCCCACCCTTATGTGGTCTCTGAGGATCAAGCTCTGCTTTCAGGTTTGTGCCCTGAGCTGTTTCAATGGTCCCACGCTCTTCAGAATTTTGCAGTGTTTTTTTTTTCCCTCTTTCCTTGTGCTATTTTGTATTTATTTCGTCTTCAATCTTGTATTATGTTTCTCCCATGGCACACTTGACTTTTCACTGCTGCTTTGAAAATGCTTAAGTAGCTGAATGCCCAAGTGTACAAATTTGTTTTTCTTCTGAAAACATCTAAAACTGTAAATCTGAAAAGCCAGTGTCCAGACTTTACCAGCGTCAAAAGTCACGGTTTTAGGAACTGGATGTTTTCTTTTTAAATGGACAATAAACAAGGCCTGAAGTGTGCTTCATTATTGTGAGCTGCCATCTGACCTTGGCTCCAGCTCATTAATTACCAGCTACAGTTTTTATAGGCTCATCAGATGCTTGCACATTCCTTCCCTGGAGGACCGCATGAAGATCTGTCGGATGAGTCAGCAGGACACATGCCTGTATCCTCTGCTGCTACATTACCTTGTCTCAAGCCCAGCGGAGTCCGGACTATTTGGAGCAGACACGCGCATGCCCACACGCTACAGCTTTCCCTTGGAGATGTTCACCTTGAAGACCACATTTCATGCTCATCTTGATCAGATTCTATCTCAAGAAGAGAGGGATGTAAGCAAGCCATGGAAAACCACTAGCCTGGCCATCTCTCCAACTCTCTACCTTACCAGCAATCCTACATTTATGAATATGTTACGTATATAAAAGTATATGTTATACACCTATATGCAGATGCTAGAGGCAGCTGGAGTAGAAAGCACCCACAAGGAATCAGTTAGAAGGGCAACAGTATTTCTCTGCTAGTGAGTGCCAGGCCACTATCATTCACGAACTCATCTTCCTCTGAGCAAAAACCGTCGTGGCAAGCAGCCTTGGACTCATGCATGCTATTATGTGGACTTCCCTGAGAGGTCAGGACCCCACGGAGAAAGATTTCATAGGATTTGATCACAGGACCTTCTGAGTTCACAGCTCGCTCATACATGCTAATTACATACGCCTGCCCAGGGCCAGCTGCACTGTTGAGGGCTCTGAGCGTTTGCACGGTGAGTCAATAGACTAATGTCCTGACGCTGGTGAAAACTCCAGCTCCAGCGGCTGCTTGGCAGGATGGCCTCGACGGCTGATGACCTCAAGCATCTTGCCTGGGAAAACAAAAGGTATCAAGAAGGCATCAAAACTTCCCAGAAGTTACAGGGGCCGAGTGAACTGCTATTGAACCTCATAGTAATTTACCTTGAAGAGTGAGGTGAAACCAGTCTGATTTCTGAACTTGGCCTATGACTCAGCAAACTAGCAGGGCACTAGATCAAAGAAACCTGCCTTCATTCTGCAGGTGGAAACGGGCTTCGTGCCAAGTACCCAGATGGGTCACAAGTGCAGCAAAAGGGTTTATGTCAAGAGCTGGACTGGGGCCCAGTGTGGCTTTTCTAGGAAATGACTAATAGAGCCAGGGACTTCTTAGCACCGGACACAGAAACCGGTCACAAAGCCCATCTCTGTCCAGTGTGGTGAACAATATTTTCATACACCATGAAGATGTGTTGATCCTATTGGTTTAATAAAGAACTGACTGGCCAATAGCTAGGCAGGAAGAGGTTAGGCAGGAGACCCAGACTGAGAGAATGCTGGGAAGAAGAAAGGAGAAATTGCCAGGCAGATGGAGAGGGAGCAGCACGGACTTTACAAAGTCAAGGTAATCCATGTAAAAGTAGATATAAATATGTGGGTTAATTGAGGTTGTAAGAGCTAGTTAGCAACAAGCCTAAGCTTTTAGCTAAGGATTTATAATTAATAATAAGTGTTAGGAATTTTTCCTAATGTGAGCTCTCTGCCAATGCAAAAATCCCAATCAAGCCAAATCACAACAAGCCAAATTTAAAAATATCCAAGTTTAATGGGATTCCTGCGCTCTCGGGGGAACAGGGAGGCCACAAATGCGAGCACCAGGGAAGAGGAAAGAGACCACATGTTTCTCCTTTGGGAACTCACATAAATACCCTGTGGGAGTGGTCCTGACCCTCCTGTGGGAAGGCCTGGCATGCTGGGATTTGGAGTCCAGACCAAAGCAACTCTCAGGTCAGGGAAGCTGGGACAGATGCTAGGGGCTGGGGACTATGCCCCCAACTCAACAATAAGTTTCTGTGTGGTTATTTGGGAGCTACTGGTGGGAAAAATATCCCACCCACAGTCCAGAACATTGTTTTTAATAAGTTAAGACTTATTTATTTCCCATCCTTCCCACCTACCTCACTTCCTCTTCTCTCCACTTGAAGACCCCTCCATGTCTCCTTCCACTAGCTCTAAGAAGCAAAGAGAATTTTCCAGATTTCTAAAGGTTCTCTAAGAGTGACTGCTAAAATTCTCCATTTAAAAATATCTTTATTTTTATTATTTTTAATTATGTGTAGGTGTGTGTTTGTATGTGGGCGTGCATGCTAGTGCAATTGCCTCCAGAGGCCAGAGGTGTCTGATCCTCCTGAGCTGGAGTTATGAGTGATTGTGAGTCACCTGATGTGGGTACTAGGAACTGAACTCTGGTCCTGAGAAAATGCAACATATGCGCCTAATCACTGAACCATCCCTCTAGCCCCTAGGGCCCCCATTTTTGTGTCTACAGGACGTCATACATCAAGTGATGTATGACATGGAAGTTTTCCAACTATTGATTCTCAAGCTTCCACCCGACTTTATTTTATATGGTGCATAGTCTACATCATTTCTTGGGCTGTTTTTAAGGTAGCATTTCAACTATACTTGTAGAGAATTTTTTTTTATCCATTCTCTCTATCTATTCAATACCACTGAATTGGTTATCTGCCTTGGAAATTGAAAAACAGGAGATGGGAGTTGAAAATATTGATTCTTAGGCTTTAAAAATGGACAAGTTTAGCCAAACCCTTGTTCTTCTAGAACCAGGCCTGGAAATAACCACACACTGCTCTCTCAGATAGCTTTTCCTGTATACTAAACTGCCTCCGAAGCTTGTGGTGTAGAACAACAGCTATTTTTGTGGCAGACGACTGTGTGGATCAGCAATTAGGATGGGCCAGCCTCAGCTGTGGGGCTGCTGGGTCGGGATCTGTGGTGCCCTCTGCCTGATTGGTGCGTGGTTACTCTTCATGGCCTGTGTGCTGTCCGGCAGATGACTTAGGCTCCTCCACGTCACGTCTGCATAGGGACTCTGGAGAAAGAGTCACTCCAAGGCCAAACCTGAAACTGGCATCGCACCAATCTGCACATTCTATTGAGCAAGGCACGGGGTTCTTGATGGGAATCTATCTGAGTCAGATTCCTAAACATACAGAGACGGGAAGTCAGTTGTTTTTAAAATCTGCCACACCTCTAATGAAGAGCAGGTACCAACACATGACTATCACATATCCCTCACTTGAAACAATAGTACGTCGTCATACCTTTTAGCATTGCTGCCACACGCACAGCAGACACTGAAATAACTTTCAGTTTAGCCCGCTGTCCTAGGTCTGTATAATAAATGGATATCTTCCTTAGACACAATAGCGTTCATGTGGCCGTAGTCTGTGCAGATCTGTATTGTAGACTGTAGGTTCTCTGGGTAGACTGAAGTAGATATTACAAAGGACATTCATTAGGGTTCATCCCTGAGATCGACTCCTGTGGAAGAGACAGAGGAGGAGCTGAGTAACCCTGCAAGTCCGTGGCCTCAGTGGACCCTGAGGGAGCTCTGAGGTATCAAAAGCTTGTCAGTGCTGTTAGAGATTGGGCAGTGTGACTAAGCCTTCATACTAAACACTTTCTTTAGCGTGCACTAGATGTAGGCCTCCTGTGGGGAGAACAAAACCTCGTCCAGAAGTACTCAGATATAGGTGGAGGTTTGAACAGCAGTGCCAAGGCCACAGGCCCTTCCTTCGAGAGCCATCAAACGCTAATGGGATTATGGGAAGATTCTGGTTACAAACAACTGACTGTCTCTAGGAAACGCTGCGTGACACGGAGTGCCATTTATTGACTCTGTTGCTTTCCTCAGAGGGTTTCAAATAGCTTTGTGAAGGGTTTGACTCATAGCCCTATTCCCTTCAGTTAGATCTGAAAAATAAGTAATGTGCTCACTGAGGAATTAATTCATTTCTCATGCAAATCTGCTTTCATGCTGTTTCTGGCTGTAGCGTTTCCTTCCACAGGAGAATACATTTCTGCCATTCTGGCCAACAATCCTCCTCATTGGTGCTGGGATCATTGGAATGTGCTACCCTGCCTGGCTTTGAAAACATCTTAATGTAGACTTCTGTTTGAAAAAGCGAAGATGGCGGAACATGGATCAATTCTCCAAGAACTGCATTGTAAACACAGTTGCAGCTGTTCCTGGGATTGCCCACGAACAGACGCTTGGGGCAAAGGTGAGGAAATGCTTCCGTGAGAGAGGATCACTTACGTGAGAGGGGGAAGTTCAGCACCTGAGCTCAGGAGGCAGGGCAGGGCAGTGAGGCGCCCAGGAGGTGCAGGCCTGTGTCAATCCTTCAGTGGCTACCAGCAGCGACCGACTAACAGCGCTGATGCGGTACACGGCGAAGGGGGCACAGTATCTAAACATAAGAACATTTGACATCGTTGATGAAATCTCAGCAGGTTCTGTAATAAAACTGACCTTTGTCCACCCCAGAACAAGACTTCATTAGAGTTTGGTTTGTTCTTGCTGGCCCTCTGGTCACATAGTCTGCCCCAGTAAGGTAAATTGCTAAATGGGCTTACTTGTTTACCTAATGCTTCTGCAAGGAAGGCTCTCTATCTGTGGCGGTTTTATTTGTCAATGTACCCCTTGGTTTGGTCATTCTTACCTGGTTGTGTGATAAGGAATTGGTGCATTTTGATTAATCATGAGTTTTATTGAGTCATGATCATCAGGTTACTGACTTTCAGAGAACTGGAACTCCGTGGACTGTATTGATAACCATGATATTAGAACTAGTTTGCCTTTGGTGGTTTAGAAGCTCTCTGAGATCTCCCATGACTTTTTTGCTTTTCACCTCAAAGTTTCAAGATTTGGGCAACTGGGCCCGGCACATGCCTGGGTGTTGTGTGTATATGGTCTAGTGTCTGAGTCTGGACTTTGCTACTGCTTTCTGGGGAAAGAAAATGACTAGATCTCTTGAGGTTTGTGTCTTCTCCTTCCTTGGATCCAAGTCATGGGGATTGCCCTTTTGGCTAACCTCAGATATATGCCATCCTCGAGACATGTAAAGGCTGAGCTGTAGTAGAATTCCACACGAGCAAGCGTCTGCTAATCTCAGACCCTTTTTACCATTTCTCTGGGCCTACAACAGAAGCCTTGGGCTGGACTGTGGTCTGCCCGCATTTCAGGCTGATTAGTCGGAAGGTTCTCCTGGACTTCTCAAGAGATGTGCCAAATGCTTTAACTGGGCAGTTCATGGCTGTATACAAGCACGACCCATGTGTTCTAATGTCCTTTGTATTCAAGTATTTTGTTGGTGTCTTATTCCTCTTTGAAAGTAGGCACCACACTACTTGGTGACAACTGACTTTGATACAGTGAAGAGTCTGCCACCTCACACAAGTAAATCCCAGTGTCCCATGTGCCCAGTTGGCCACCAGAATGTCAAATCAGCATCTGTGTTATCCAGGCACCAAAGCTCTTCAGAGAATGTAGTCAGATTAGGGTAATGAGCATATCTATCGCCTCCCATATAGCTCAGTTCTCAGGGTAGAGTTCATGTTCAAATGTTTTGCCTTCCTAAAGAATTGCTAAATAAAGGTAACAAAATATCTTCTATAAGCAATCCTTAAATTCTTTTTTTTTTTTTTTTTTGATTTTTCGAGACAGGGTTTCTCCGTAGCTTTTGGTTCCTGTCCTGGAACTAGCTCTTGTAGACCAGGCTGGCCTCGAAGTCACAGAGATCCGCCTGTCTCTGCCTCCCGAGTGCTGGGATTAAAGGCGTGCGCCACCACTGCCCGGCCCTTAAATTAGTTTTTTGAGGAAAGGAAAATACAATGCTTTTCCTATTTGCTATCATTGTTTGACATTTCCAAAGGTTCCTATCAAAAGATTCATGTTGCAACTGAAAACCATGGGCTCTTAGAACAAAGGCCTCTCCTGCCCTGTACTGGATGAATCCCTGATGAACAATAATCAATCAAGCTGTCCCTCCAGGATCACAGACCCATGCTAGACACCAGAGCTCCCCACTTTCTTTCCTGACAAGCAGGATTAACTTCCTTGCTGCCAATTTACCTGAAGCCACAACTTAAATGGTTTGTATGGATCATGTCATTGTATTTCCCAAATACTAACTGGGCTCTAATTCTTCTGTGCTACAGATACAGAGGAAAGATAAGCTTTCCCCAAGTTCCATAGCTAGTCAGTGGGCAAACCCGTGCAGCACAACCCCCAAACTTGCGCTCTAAACACCGTGTTGTTCTGCTGCTCTGAAGAAGCACAATCTGTCTAGAAGGGTCATGTGTGTATGTGGTGCTTCTCTGGCACGTGTTAGTGAAGTGTTTGAACATTGTAGGAGGAGAGAATTATTGAAAACTTGGCTGCCGTGTTGGGCAGATCAACATTAAGCAACTATAAGGGTCACACCTATGCTACAGTCTCTAGAAAGGGCACCCTGTCTAGCTGTGCAGTGCATAACACACCCTGGCCTCTGCCCCACCCTGACAAACAGGAAGGATGATGAACTTTGTGTAAATGTTTCTTTATCATAAGAGAAATCACCTCCTAATGATCCCTATAAAATTAGGAATGCAGATTACAGAAACAACACAGAGGAGAACAGGTGTACATTTGGAAGGTTAGCCGATTGGCTGGGCAGTGGTGGTACACACCTTTAATTCCAGTACTCAGGAGGCAGAGGCAGGTACATCTGTAAATTCAAAGCCAGCCTGGTCTACAGAGTGAGTTCCAGGATAGTCAGGGCTACACAAAGAAACCCTGTCTCCAAAAAACAAAAAGTGGGAAAAAACAAAAGAAAGAAAGGAAAAAAGAAAGGTTTGACAAATTTGTTTTCATCTGTAAGCAACAATTCACCGGGCTGGACTTGATCACGTCACCGTGAGAGAGATGGAGTCAGAGCTCTAACCTGGCTTTCCATGTGCATTCCCGTTGTTCTCGGGTTTCGTGACCCACATCATAGCTTTAGCACAGTCAGGGTTTACAGGATTTAACACCTATTCAGGATGAACATTCCCACAGTTGCTTAGTGTCAATCCCACAGATAAACAGATCCCCAGGTCTTGTGCCTTCACCACTTTTTAATCCATGGGAATTTCTAAATTAGCATATATAGCAGATACTTACAGCTTTGTGATTTTGTTAGGGTATCCTGGTGAAATGGATTCTGAGAGCTTGAACTCGGTAAGTATAGGATGTACGCATTTGAAAGTCCCAGATATAATGGCATACTGGCCTTTAAAAGGGCTGGATTAATTTATTCACTCACCAACAGCTCATGAGAATATCTTTATTTTTATGTGCCCTCACCAACTCTGGTTTTATTACCATTTTTGCATTCTTTGGTTGTTTTGTTTTGTTTTTATTTGAAGAGTTGAAAAGAGTACTCTTGGGCTCAGTGAATAAAGGAACTTGCTGACAAGATGGGACGTCAAAGATTGATCTCCAGAAGCCACATGGTGGAAGGAAAGAACTGATTCCAGTAGCGGATCCTTTGACCTTCACATGCATACATGCACACACACACATGCGTGCACACACACGTACACACTAAATAAATAAAGTGTAAAAAAAAAAAGAACGAGAATAGTTTTATCCAGAATTCCAGCCAGAGATAATGACTAATGATTTTTATGTATTTTGATACTATCCAAGCATGAAGCATACACACATATTTTTAGCATAAAGAGCACATACTATACAAACTTTTTCCATCCTGGCAAAGTGGTGGCTCTCAAATTTTGGGAATGTTGCCGGTCTAGAAGGATGCCAGTGCTCTCCAGATGTTATCTGTTTAGTTTTAATGCACACGTGTTTTATTATGGGTAACAAGTGATAACCCTTGCCACATCTTTTCCACTGAACTCTTTACGTCTTCTACGTATGTGCCCATTAGCTTTTCAGCGACTATCTCTTTTTAGTTGGTAAAACATATTTACTTAGTGATTAGATTTGCCTTGACCATCTGCTTTGATATTACTAGTTTCTGTTTGTCGTTTGTCTTTGGTCTTTCTTTGAAGTGTTTTTGAACACAAAGACTATTTGTTTCCAACTCTTACACAGACAAATGTGCCAGCAGCTCCCAGCTCTACATCCTGTGGCTTCTTTAGAAAGGTCTGTATTCCAGGTTTGAAATTAAAAGTCACTTCATATTTTCTCTGAGCAGTTTTCGTAGTTTTATTATTACATTTAAATCTCAGACTCACCTGCTACTTATTTTGATATCAGGCATCTGTCTTTTTCACTGTTACAAGTGTTAGCCTTTGATGTATTGAATGAGCATTGTTACCATGCGGATTTTCTGGAGGAATATTCCTTGGATCCACACAGACTATGCAGGTAGACCGCTGTGGCCACCTCTAGGCCACTGTGGTGCCTTCTGTCTACTTCTGTAAACCCACATGTTAAAATTCAATTCATATTATTTAGATAATGCACTGAACCTGGGAGAAGTGCTGGCCTCTGACCCCCTTTCTCCTTGCGTCCACTCCCTACCTAGACACATGTGGTGGAAACCCAATATCTGCAAGTACTAAAAACTCAAACGTCCTCATCATGGTTGTACTGCTGAAGTCACGTCAGCAATCTGACCCTTAATGGACAGGCCACCCAGAGAGACCCACACAGAGGGACAGAAAGACGCAGTCTCATTCCTACATAAAGACAGTCACCAACACAGCCACAACAGGATTGCTCGACTCGGGGGACCTTCAGTTGTCACAATAACCATATTCAAACGTCCCCCACTTTTTCTAATTAAAGCCTTTCTAGTTAGCGTTTCACTCAAGATCACACAAGAACAGGTTATATGTGTGTTTGTTTGTTTTTCTACACCATGGCTGACTCTAACCACTCCTTCCTTACTGTCTTTACCTAGAAATGTTTGATTAATGCTTACTTTCTCACAGCCACATTTATCTATGAATTTATTTAATTTTTTCATACAATGTATTTTTTAAAGATTTATTTAGTTAGCTATGTATACAACATTCTACCTGCATATATGCTCGCGTGCCAGAAGAGGGCGCCATATCTCATTGCAGATGGTTGTGAGCCACCATGTGGTTGCTGGGAATTGAACTCAGGACCTCTGGAAGAGCAGCCAGTGCTCTTAACCCCTGAGCCATCTCTCCAGCGCCCTCATACAATGTATTTTGATGATACTCTTTCCCCTTCCCCAACTCCTTCTAGATCTTCCCCCACCCCTCTACTCACCCCTCTTCATGTTTTTGATCTTCATCCCTCTCCAAAAAAAAAAAAAAAATAGAAAAAAAATAGAAAAACAGCAACAACTAAGCAGCAAAATTAAAATCCAAACAAACAAAAGTCCATGAGAATCAGTAAGACAAAAAAAAAATACTGAAACAAAACAAAAATCACACACACACACACACACACACACACACACGAACTACTCCTGGGCATGGTACCTGCCCTGAAGTGTAGTTGATAAACCCTGTGACACTCCATTGGAAAAAAAAGCGTATTTTCTTCCTTCTAACATGTATCTACTGTAAATAGCTTCTGGGTTAAGGCATGGGACTTTGTGTGTGTCCTTTTCTCAGGGATGGGATTTGAATGAGAACTTGGCAGGGGAACACATAATGACAGGGGTCACCTCAATGACACTGTGCTGCCCCTTGACTAGTGCGATGATGCGCTCCCCATTTCTAGATGGATGGCACTATAGCCGTGTGGTTTGTGGGAGGAAATGTAAGAAAAAGAAGAGATGGAGGAAGAGAGGAGGATAAAGCGGGAGAGGAAAAGGAAGAGGAGATAAAGGTGAGAGGAGAAGTATTGAAGGAAGCAGAAGGAAGGATTTAAATTGGATATGATCAAGATATATTGTATACATGTATGAAATAGACAAAGAACAACAACAGCAACAAAAAACCCCACCTCTTTATAAGTCCACCCTTAGTTTTGGCTTTCTTAGCACCATAAAATACACCTTTTGGTTTTTGACTTCTACACAGTCCTTTCCTTTCGCCCCAGCCCTTCCTTGCGCTTCCTCCACCCCCTCATCTCTTAGCCATGCTAGGATTTGCTGAGAGCTAAGGGGAAGTGTTAGCCCTTGCAAATTCAGTGTCGCTCTATTTTAAAAGTCCGAACAGCTACAACTCTATTAGAGCATTTTTTTTTCCCCTTGAGAAAAGCAAATCTAAATATCCTAAACATATCAGGCACTGGATAATAGCAGCTATCATTGCCCAGGGCTTTCTCTCTTGTTTTCGTTCTATGCTACACTCCAGCCCTGTGCCCGCAGAGGCTCATACGGGGGCAGTTTGAAAGCCACATGTGTGTGATGGTTGGGGTAAGCAGTGCTACAGAGAATGCTGAGATCTTTTATCGTCCCAAGACACTAGGATAAAGTACTTAGTCACCTGGGAACAGTTTTGATATTTCTAGATGGGCTTATATAACAACTGGAAGGAAAAAAAATCAGGAAAAAAAAAAAACCAAGTCAACTTTGTCAAGGAAGTAAGTCCATTTCCCCAGGGTGGAGTCAGGTTGTAGCCTCTGCGAGGAACCCGATGTCCCCACACAGCTCTGAATCCAGGATCAACAGGCTTCTGAGAGTTAGCTGAAATCCAGTAGATCACACAGCCCAAGGCCCAGCCGGTTCCCAAGGAAGTCACTCAGCACCTGGTAGGTTTGACATTTGTCCCTCAAGTGTGATACTCAACTTTGAGGATGTCTGGGGACCCCCTCAGCTATCATTGCCACCACCACCACCACCACCACCACCACCACCACCACCACCACCACCACCACACAAGACTTTTGTTTTCCTCATGGAGCTGAAAAAAGGTAAAAAAAACAAATTACCAAAAGACAGCCATCCAGAGAGAAAAACAGGAGGAAACTAGGGTCTAGAGTCTTGCATGGAATCAGTCCCTCCTTCCTGTCCTCAAGAGCATCGGCCCCTACACTGGTCAACAGGCAGAATAGACCCAAGATAGGGAATCAACACTGCTTGCAGCCCGACCCTGCCCTTCCACTGCCTTCAGTAGAGTCTTGGGCTCCTATTCTCCAGTCCCTTTCAAAGGTGAAGTGGCCCCTTAGGCCTTGAGTAAATGGAGAACTACTGTCAGTGAGGGACCAAAGAAGGGCTCAGAGGAGAAGGGAAGCCCCCAATCAAGGATGAAGAAGAAGGGTAAATCTTTAGAATTCTTAGGGACCAGTCTGTTTCTTTCCCAAACTAAAAGAACAAAGCTGTGGTGCAGGGGAAAGTCAGACCTCCAACCTCCAGAGAAAAGGTTAAGGAGGTGGCCCAAAGTCTTGAGCCTAATGTGTTCCTTCTGCTCCAGTCTCCTGCCTGCCCTCTTTCCCATAATCCCTCTGGGCTAAGGATCACATCAGGCCAGCTCTGATGAACGAGAAAGTGAAGGCTTTTGGAGAAAAAAAAATGATGAGGCCATTGACCAGGAAAGAAATTTCAGAGATGACACCCAGATCCCAGAGATAAAATCTCCTGCTCCATCTAAAATGTTGAGGCTTCCCTTTCTTTACTTCAGTACTTGGAGATCTTCAGCTGTCCTGCATATAGTAGTTTTCTCCTTTAGACAAGCCTCCTCCACATTTCTCTCAGCCAGGCAGCTGTCACCCACTCAGCTGGAGAAGGCTATTTTGGTGACAAATTTGATTGCTAGAAACCCGCTCTCCTTTAGTGTGTGGAGTGAAGATGGAAAGAAAAACAAAATGAAGCAAAGCATCCAGTCTCCTGCCGTGGTGGTAAGGGTAGAGAAATGACCTTAGGATATATCCAGCTGACAGGCATCTGTGATGAGGTACGGGGAAAAGGAGAGGACAGACCTGACATGGTGTCCCCACACATTTCCTCCTGTCTTCTAGAAATAACTGGAGGCCAACATATGAAAAGCAGATAAATAAATGGAGTACCTCTTTAATGAGCCATAAATGTTGCCTGTGCCATCAGTCACGGGGTAGTCTCTGGAGAAGGCTTCACGAAAACAAAGTAAAGGAGACAGCATTTAAAGGCCACTTTTCACTGACAAGGAAATGGTAGGGCTTCCAATACATGCCAGGAAATAGGCAATGTTATCCTGAACATAAGACAATGTAGCCCTAAGATTCGCTGTACACTCATGGCATGGGTAAAGTAGAAATTATTCTGAGAATGAAGTGGGCAGACAGCTATTAATTACCACTGTTGTAGTAAACGCTGTGAGCCTAAGTGTTCTTCTCTCGCTGACACTGCCCATTGTCTTGGAACCTTCAAAGCGATACCCAGGGGAAGTTCAGAATGAGCCAGAAAGTTATCTTTCAAAAGGTCTCCATCCCCAAACACTCCCACTGCCCTGAGATGATTGACACCAACTCCCCCACATTTCACTCAGCTAAGGCAAGAAAAAGGGGCTGACAGGGGTGAGGAAAGAGTATCTGATTCAGCCACTAGCTATCTGGGATGCAACAGCCCAGGGATCACCAGTGATGAACGCAGGAGACAAAGGTTGATGGAAAATTGTACAAACAAATGCAATCAAAACAGTTACCAGGTCTGGCTCTTATCATTGAACCACACCCTCCCTTGGGGCTCTAGGCAGGTGCCTGAACTCATTCAGGGACTCAACCCCTCCCAGATCAGAACAACCAGCTACGGGGCTCTTGGTGTGGTACAGTGCTAGCTATCAGGTGTTCTTGCCAAAACAAACAAACAAAAACTGTTAACTTTAGTTTAGTCAATCTCAAGGTCCAGTTTGCAGTTCATAGAAAACACACAGGCAAGGTACAAAGTTTAGTTCCTCCAGGAGGCAAAGTGTCAAAACCAGATATTAGGACATTTAACAAGATGCTGGGCTTTGGATTTACAACACTGCATTAGGAATTGTTTTATGAAAGAGAAGATGATAAAGAAAAGAGGAGGAGGAGGAGAAGAAGAAGACAAAGAAGAAGAATTAGTGTTAGTAGTAGTAGTAGTAGTAGAAGAAGAGGAGGAGAAGGAGGAGATGGAGGAGAAGGCAAAGAATCTACTTTACACTGAAAGATAGTGTTAATGCAGACTGTAAGTGATCAATGCTCAGAGCAGAGGAGACTTCCAAATACCCCAACAAGACATCTAGGCTTATCTCTTTAAGACTCAGAGGTCTACATGGAAGAAGTGGCAGAAAGATTGTAAGTGACAGAGGTGGTAGATGGTTTCAAGAACACATTGTTTTCTGGGCACAGCATGGCAGGTGCACACATGATGTCACAGTAATTATCATAGCATGAACAAACTCTGTGCAGGCTCAAGTCAGACAAAATGCCAGCACAGAGGAGTGGAAGTGGACAGGAAGTCCTACCCCTGGCTGAGGGCTATTGGTATCTGATTGAGGAAAAGTCAGTTGTTGTTTTTTTCTAATATTGTTGCATGGAGGTGACTTGTTCATTCCCAGCTGCTCAACCTTTTGAAATAATCTCACAGAAACTATTTTAATTAAATCACTGCTTGACCCATTAACTCTAGTTTCTTATTGGCTAACTCTTTCATATAAATTTAAACCTTTTCTATTAATCTGTGTATTGCCAGGTAGCTGTGGCTTACTGGCTAAAGTTCTGGTATCTGTCTCTGGCGGGGCTACATGGCTTCTCTCTGACTCCGCCCTTCTTTTTTCCCAGCATTTAGTTTAGTTTTCCCTGCCTAGCTCTGTTCCCCTATAGCTCTGATATAGGCCCAAAGTAGTTTTTAATGTTGTGATACCCACCTCCAGGGCAGCCCCCTTAACCAGAGGAAGCTAACACAAACTGAACTCAGTGGGCAAGAGAGAAAGGCAGGGGAGAATCAGAGCCACAGAGACCTTGAAGTGGGGTGGATAGAGAGGCAGAAGTAGGTGAGGATCTGGAAGGGGGTTGGGAGGGAAAGAATATGATTAAAATGCATGGTAAAAATTCTCAAAGAATTGATAAAAACACTATTTAAAGAAAACAAAAGTAAAAAAAAAATATTTTGACTGTAATGTAATCCAAGTCAGGCACCAATATAATAGTTTAAATAAAATGCTGCAGGGTCCCTGAGGGGTGCAGCCGCAGAAATGCTGCAGGTCCCGAGTGGTGGCAGTGGGCAGCAGGTCAGGAGACCACACCACAAGTCCCTGAGCACAAGCAAGCAGCTGGTCCCGAGACCATGGCAGGCCACAAAGGCAGCCAGGTCCTAGGCAGGAAGCCACATGGCCTGAGAGACAGAGACGGATAGGCACGCCATGTAGAATGAAGTTGGATATTTATTTAGTAGGTCATGGAAGGGAAGGAGAGAAGGGGGAAGAGCAGAGAGAGAGGCAGAGAGGGAGAGACAGACAGACAGAGAAACAGAGACAGAGAAATGGGGCAGGGGAGGGGAGAAGTGAGGAGAAGGGAGAGACAGAAGCTGCCTCTTTGAGAGAGAGATGGAAAGGAAGAGGCTCAGGCTGGAAGCTAAAGATCAGCTTGCTTCCGTGGATGGGGGAGGGAATGGGTGTAGCTTGTCTCTTAAAGGGACAGGACAGACCATTACAACAGTGATATAAAAACAGGAAAGGAAGAAAGAGAGGAGAGAGGGAGGTGGAAAATTTAAAGTAGAAAGGAAATAAAGTTCTTTTTTAGATGGTGTATGCCGAGGTCTGCAGGGGTGAGACAAGATACCTGAGATTTGATTCAAAAATATTTCAGAAAAAGAAAGGCAGATAAAGCAAGAATTCTGTCCCAAAGTTTTATAAGTAGTTGTTTTGTTTTATATTGTGGTCCTGGGGATCGAACCCAACACTTTGATAATACTAGGATATGCTCTATCAGAAAACTACATCCCTAGCCTTATAAGAGATTGTTATTGGTGATTTTATACACATGAATAATACATTGAGAACCAGTAAACCAAATGTTCTCTGAGAAATGCACACATACAGACACAGGCATGCACATATGCACACATACACACACACACACACACTCACACACAGACATAAACAAAGAAGTCAACCTATTATCATTCACTTACGGCAAGCAGAGTGTTTCTCTGAAACTGAAACTAGTTGTTTTCCCTCTATATTTCAAAATAATCAAATCTAAAAAAAACCTCTGGGACAGACAGTTTGCACACGGTGAAATATGGTTTTTGAAAAATATGACTTCTTTGAAAATCCACTGATTTTGGCAAGGGTTGAGGACTGTTGACCCCAGATTTGCCACATAGAACAAATAAGGCTGCCATCTCTCAGGTAACTGTGTAGAGGCCCCAGCAAAGCAATTGTGGAAATGCAAATTCCTCAGATCTACCCTAGACTTGGAGAATCACTAGACTCTTGGAGTCAACAATCATTTTCCAGGAAGCTCTGCAACTGAGTCTGTGCACACAGTGAGAGCCACTATTTAACGCGCACAGGCAAGTTCAGTTAAGAGGACGTATCAATTGTGCAGGCCCCTGAGTGGGCCAGTTAGTGCCTTGTGGAAGGAACACACAGAGTGAGTGGTCTTGCTTGCTAAGTGACAGGTCTCTTAGTAAATAACATTCCACTAGAGAGGGTGAAAAGAGTGTAGATCTTACGGCCTGAAAGTGCAAGTTCCCAATTTAATACTTTCTTTTGTTTGACCTGCATTGACTTTCTGATTCTCTGAGTTTCCATACCCTCATTTCCAAAACAAGACTAACACCCAGATTGCAGAGGTTATATGAAATTATACACATAGAGGCAAAATTCTGTTCATGTACACATCATCTGGCATATATTGAACACTTGGTAAATATCAAAATAATCCTAACGTAACATGGAAATCCTGTTTGACCTCACTAGTCCGCTAACGTGCAAACTCCATGATAGCAGTAGGCCTTCACAAGGGCAACCTCATTCTTGGTATCAACTTCTATATTAGTTACTTTCGTTTCTGTAACAAATACCATAATCAAAGGCCCCTTAAGGAATAATGAATTTATTTGGACTTACAGCTCTAGAGGGAGAGCCCCTACTAGTGGTGGGGGCCATGGCAGCAAATGGGAGGCATGATGACAGGAGAAAGCAGCTAAGAGGCCACATCCTGGTTGCATATACAGGACAGAGAGTGCAGCTCTGAAAGCCCTCATCCCAGTGCTGTCCTTTCTCCAGCGAGACTCCACATCACAAAACGTCCCTATCTTCCCCCACACAGCGCCACAAACTGGGGGTCAAGTGTTCACACACATGAGCAATGGGCCACATCGCTCATTCACACCCCCACAACCTTCATGGGTGATCACGATGGGCACGGGGAATATGGTGCTGTCTAGGAGGCCACCCATCTTCCACCCCTTACTTCTGCTCTCAATTCGCCATGACTCACTTCTTTGTCCTCAAAGTGTGTACTGCATGGCTTCCCCGGACATTGTAAAATCTTCTCTCACCACCCTATACATCCCCTTCCTTCCCTTCCATCGAGGTGAATTCATTTTTAAGAAAAAAAAAAGGTTTATTTTAGTATTTATTCCCATTACAAATTTAACTTGTCTTTACAGTGCTAATATTTTTTTTTACCGTGACTATTAATATTTGTGTTATGTCCTACTTACAAATCTGCAGAGATTTAAAGAAGATACAACACTTGATTTCATCTTGTCCATAAGCCCTATTAATTGGAATACGGATGACAAATTTAATGTTAATATAGAATATTTTATTTATTGACAAGGGGTTGGAATAATATAGAAATGATACAATGTGAAATAAATACCCCTCTATATGCATATGCTTGCAGAAACTTATAGTAAGGCATCAGTTCCGGGTGACAGAGATAGACATTTTTTCTTCTGGACTTTAGCGCTCTGTCTTTGGAGGAATCACGCTTGTCCCTTAGAGAGTTGATGAGGACAATGGATACTCCTGAAGGCAAAGTCTGAAATATTGACAACTTATTTCTCCAGTCTCCCTCGGAGCCAGGATGGAAACCTACGCCTCCAGCTCTGCCTATCAGAGGTACCAAAGCTGGAGAGATGGCTCAGCGGTTAAGAGAACTGACTGCTCTTCCAGAGGTCTTGAGTTCAATTCCCAGCAACCACATGGTGGCTCACAACCACCTAAAATGAGATCTGGTGCTCTCATCTGGCCTACAGGCAGGATACTGTATAAATAAATAAATCTTTAAAAAAAAAAGAGAGAGAGAGAGAAATACCAATAGAACGAACTTTGGAGTTGGTGATGCCAAAACCAAGGAACTTGGGATGCCCTGTCATTCCTATGGGTTAGTGCCTTCTTTCTCCTGAAGGATTTGGGGGTCATGACTTTTAGTGTTTTTTTTTTTTTTTTCCCACAGATCAATATTTAGGCCTTGTGATGATTCATGAACTATTCTCTGTCCTTCCAAAAGCTTTTCCCCACTCAGCCACGAATGGCCTCAATTTTTTTTTTGTGAAGGCCTCTGATTAATATGGTACATACCATTATATGAAATTCAATATTTTAAAAACACCAACCACATCCACTATACTTTAAGAAGAACTTAGCTTGGTAAATTATCTATCTGTTCCAAGTGTCCATTACTGCTTCTAAAGAAACCTCCCCAAGTCTCAGTGGCTTTGAGCAATAATTGATTACATTTTCTTATCTGGAGGTAGGTCTCACTGTGTGGCTTCCTCTTTGAATTTCAAGGAGGTGTAGACAGGTGTTGTTTGTTTCTGGAATCATCTGGAGCCTGACCATGGCAGATCATCCAAGGAGATTCCTTCAGTCATGGATCTAGTTCCTTGTCCTCCCTCTGCCCACAGATTATCTCATCACTTGAGGCTTCTCACCGTAGTCAAACAAGACACCTGGATCTCAATAGACACCGTATTCTGTCCTCATTCTTTTAGTCAAAGCACTCGTGAGGCCTGCCTGGGCTCAAAGGGGTGGACTAGAAAATAATTTTAGCTCTTAAAATGGGAATGTCATGGTCACACAGCCACTGCCAGACAGAGTTCTGTAGACATCTTCTGGAAATACAGCCTTACTCTCTGAATGGGTAGGTGAAATTCAGGGAATTATAGAGGAAACATTCAACAACACGAGTTTCTCACAGCGCAGTGACCGTCCTTTGGTATCTGCAGGACACTAAACGCTTAAATATTCAGAAGCCTGGCTGATAGAAGTAAGCACTGATGTCCTATCTTAAAGCTTGAGGTGCAGAGAGGTTAACTTACTTTGGTTGATAGAGTGATTGAGTAGCCAAGGGTGCTCCCTAGTAAAAGTGCTCTCTAGTAAAGGATGCTCCCTAGTCTTAGTTCAGTTGTTACTGCCTGCTTGGGCCAAGGTCAAGGCAGGGCTCCCTCTTTAAGGTCCTAGGAGCAGTTCCCTCTTCACAAAAGCCCATTGTCTTCCCCCAACACACAGGCACAATTCTCTGTGTGACTGTCATCTGCTTTAATAAATTCTTCCCTAGCTTTAAATGGTTAAAAAAAAAAAAAATTAAAATATCCAATCAGCTTAAGACAAACAGAAATTTATTGGCTCAGAAACCTGAAAGGCCCTGAGGCTGGCTGGCTTTCAAATGGGATAGATTTAGTAGTTTAAACTGTGGTTAGCACTCAATTGCCCTTCTCCGTTTGCTGCAGATTGCTTGGGTTCTAGCCTTAGGAACCCCCAGACTGGTCCTTCTCCAAGGCTTTCAAAAAGATATCTGAAGCCTCTGAAGCTGTGTCAACTGTAGGCCTGGATCTTAAACCAATCATGCAGACAGAGGAACACCCAGCACCTTTAATAGCCTGAAACCTGTTTTCCATCTAGGACATGGGAAAGGCTCCAATGGTGGAGTGGTCCTCCCCCCCCCCCCCCCCCCCGAGGGACAGGAGCTGCCACTGGGGAGGGGGGGAGGGCTGAGTGATAGCAAGAACAACTACCCAGCTACTGTTATCACCAGCAGAATTATTTTTAAACTACCATAACATATGCGCTTCCGTTTAATCCCTGGTTGTCCCTGGCACACGGCAACTGCGCAATACATGTGAAAGCATTGGGATTTTTCCTAATGATAACCATGAGTTCAGTCCTGTAAACTGCCAGCCAGCCAGGGTTGCCAAAGCCCCGAGTGCTTAAGAGAAAGGAAGCATCACTCCCTTGAAGCATAAATAATGCATCCTGTCTTTGAGCAGCTCTTCCAGCCTTTAGCGTTGCAGTGTTTGGATCACCTAGGCAGCATCTGCACACGCTCTAAAGTGGAGTACATTTTATATTGCTACAGAAGTGGTGAGGCTCTAGAGGAATAAACCAGTCTTATTTCTCTCGCAGCCGAGGTGGAACGCTTCCAAAGCGCACTTTCAGCTGCTGTGGCGCCACCTCCGGGCTGGGTCCTCACTGTGTGAGCAGGAGGTTCTCCTGCCCTGGGCGATGGAGAGGGCAGAGGGGAGAAGCCGGAGTTCGCTTGCACAGTGCAGAGGTGATGTATTTTAGTGCCGTTCCATCCCTGTGACTCTCCTTGTCTAACTTCTAAATAGGGAAAGATATCCAAGATCATTTAAAGGAGAAGACTTGAAGACGGGCGCAGAAAATTATCTAAATGGCCACTTTGTCCGAAGATAGCGTGAAAATGGCGGTTAGCCGGCACCATTCTGCGCGCTTAGACCCATGTTAATTCATGACTAGTATCATTGCGAATGCATAGAGCAGACTTAATTCATTACATGCGTTCTTGGGGAATAGTTCTCATATAGCCTCAGCTGAGAGAGGCTGAGCTGGACATTCGTGCATTATGATCTCATCTGCTGTAGAAAAGAAGGTAATGATTTATCTGGAAATGCACACACAAATGTACATGCTATGCTCAATGTATATGAATACGTAGTATCTAGGTATCTTTCACTGTATGTACATGATATATATAGAGAGTTATACGTGCATATGTACACTATTTTAACTTCAGAAAGAGTGAGCGGTGGGCCTCCCAAACACTCAGCACTCTGGTTTTCCCTTGCTGCTGAAGGAGTTCCATAAGAGGCCAGTGCAAGCAGAGAATGGTAGTGTGATCAGCTTCAGCCTCCAGCCTCGCTCCTCGTTAGCGCTCTCCTCATAGGCAAGGGCACGTGCTTCCCCTTAGGAAGCATCTTCGGGTGCCTCTGCCTTGCAGTCATGACTGAGTCTCCACACTTCATGGAGAGCCTGGTGAGTCTATGGAGAGGCACGGTCACTGCTACCTCCTCCCTGGCCAAGATGGCAGCCCCTCTAGCTGGGGAGAAGCACTCCTATTCTGTAAGAGGTGGGATATGAACAATTACTTCCTTATTGCTGCTCTCTTTCTCTTTGCTCATGGGGCACTGAAAAGATTCTTTGTATGCATCGCTTCAATGCCTTGGAATAAGCTCTCTGGAAGCCAGGACAGAGTCAGTGGGGCCTCTGACCCTGACAGAGGTGTGAGAGCCAGTGAATGAGCCTTGTCCCACACTGGACCGGTGGCCTCCAGCAGCAAAGAATGTAGACTTGGTCCAAGTCAGACATTCCATTGCTCCACAGTCAGATATGCAGGTGAGATGGGGTTAGCAGGCTCCTCTTCTCTGTTCCACGCATCTGTAGCACAGTCCTTCTGTTCCTGTGCGTTGGCCAGGGATGAGTTGGACACTTCAACCTAACAATGTTCTCTTGGGGCTGGAGAGATGGTTCACTTAGGAGTGCATCCCCGCTCTTGCAGAGGACCCAAGTTTGGTTTCCAGCATCCACATCTAGTGGCTTACCAGCTCCTGTAACTCCAGTTACATGGACTCTGATACCCTCTTCTTGCCTACACACAAGATACACACACACACACACACACACACACACACACACACACAAAGAAAGAGGGGGAGCACATAATTTTAAAACAAAATACTTCTTAAATAAAACAAAACCATTATTCTTTTTCTCTGGATACAACAACATATTTTCCTGAAGACAATTTAAAAGAAGAGTAAGAGAGATGGCTCAGTAGCCAAGAGTCTGCCTAGCATGTATAAGACCCAGAGAGAGAGAGAGAGAGAGAGAGAGAGAGAGAGAGAGAGCTGGGAAGCAATCCACAGCTTGATTTTCTAATGTACTGAGAAGTGATCCATCGTGTCTGTTAATATCTGTATGCATTTCCCTTCCTCTCTCCCCCGCCTGCTTCCTAGAGGTAATTTAGCAAAATTCAGCTCTGCAAAAATTTAATCAATTAGGGCTCCACTGAGAGAGTTCTCTCTGAGAAGGCAGAATGCTGAGCAATTTCTCAAAGATGATTTTTTTTTCATTAGAAAGAAGATGGGAAGTTGGGAATCAAGTGGGAACAAACGAGCTGGCAAGAATATGCATCAAAACTGCTAAGGCAAACAATGAGTCACTGGGTCTCTACCGTTCTTCCCTGCGGAAGCTGCTCCTGGACTTTGCTGCATTTTGTTTGTGAACAGGTTTAGAAATATTATTTCAATAAACAACGGATTTGCTTTATTCTTGTTTCCAGTCTTAAGGTCTCGCCTCCAGGCTTGGCTTGGGAATGGATTTTATTAATAAAAGCTGTCCAAATAGTCTACACTTAAAATATTTGCTCAATTCTTCTCTTCCCTTTTAAATTAAAAGTAAAGCGATCTATTTCATCATACAGGCCTGCCTGACCAAGGAGAAGATAAAATTTACCTTCTGTTCCTGGGTTCTGTGTGAAATATTTGCTCTCTCATGAAATGAACTCAGGTGGTGATTTAAAACTAAATCAAATAACGTTGCCAATCAGATGGGAAAGAGTTTCTGCCCCCATTCTTGGGATCTTTCTTCTCCATCTCTAAGGTTTTATTGAAAAAAAAAATTAGCAAAAAAAGCAAAAGACAAAAATATAAGAAAGAAGAAAATACAAGAGAAACAGAGCAGCATGAAATATGTCAAACTTTTCTTGACTGGATTGCAGCTGGTGAGAAACGTGTGTGATAAATGGAGCCCCACCCAATCCCTCTCCTGATTCAGTCAGCATTTATTAAGTTCACGTGGCAGCGGCTACACGATACAGGCAGGCTAAGGTTCAGAGACCCATCGTGGATCAGAAGCTCAAACAGCTGCAGGACCCAAGCGGGTGTCATATGGGTCCACATGGCCAAGACAATCGCGTGACCATGGTCAGCAGGCAAATGCTTGGCCTGTCGAAAGCTTTCCCTGCAATTTTGAAAACTAGCAAAGGACGCTGTGGGTTTCTACATCCCTTTCTGAAACAGGGAAGAGAAACTCAACTCTCAGAACAGAGGAAGCCTGGAAAACTGAGCAGGAATTCAGTGCCTGGAGAGAAGATGTGTGGGACCGGATTATGCAGGCCCATATTCCACCTTGTCTGACGGTCAGAGAATGTGAGCGTCTTTCAAGGCACGGCGTTTACCTTCCACACAGGAGGTGGTCGCCTAGCTCTGTGAGAGTAAACAACCTGATGCCATCCTAACTGTGGGGGCCAGCCATGATAAACTAAGTATGAACAGGTCACCCAAAGGAAGTTCTTTATGCCCAACCATTATCACCTGCTAGAGTAGAACTCTGGTTCTCAATAAATTTAATAAGAGGTCCGAGTCTCAGTAGTGTACCCTGAGGCAATACCTGGTTGCAGGGTGAAACACAAGCTGAGGGAACCCGACCACTGCCTAGGAGCAGACCATCTAAAGGAAATGCCTAACATTCCAACCGCTGTGGATAGGCTCACCTGCCAGGGTACCTCACCAGGACACTTCTAGACGAATGTCAGCCAATCAGAGGTCCTGAACCTCAGAAACCCCTCTCCCCCACCTTTACTACTATAAAAACCCAATTCTAATTGAACTCGGGGCTCTCCAGTCATTCCAATACGTTGGACGTGCGGAGAGACCGGGTTTGCAAACTTGATTAAAATAAAGGCTCTTTGCTTTTACTTACGGGACTCTTGGTTTCCTTGTTGGCTTTTGCGGGGGACTTTGAGGATTTGGGCATAACACTAACAAGTGGTCAGGATAAGCTAATGTCATTCGGCTGCTTCTGTTGTACATTAGGAGGCTGCCTGGGGATGAGGTGTTTTAAGTCTACATGACAAAATAGGCCTGGACAGGACATGACCTAAGCCATTCCTCTGCTACCTAGGAAACAATGCTAAAGAAGTGCCCTCCTCCCCCCCCCCCCCCCCCCCCCCGGTTTACAAGTGTCAGATTGTTGTGTGTCACTCTGTAGACTACACTTCAAAACGACTGTTGCACTTCATTAAAAATGGCCCCCAAGCCAACCGTCCACCCCCCCCCCCCCCCCCCCCGGCAGTCACCACTGCTCTCTGGATGGAAAGAGCAGTGTGATCTGAGTAAGAGGTGTCAGTAAGGAGGGAATTGGGCACCAGAACCCAGGGCTCCATGAAAGCAAGTCTGTAGGGCATTTTCTTGATTGATGACTGATATGGGAGGGCCCAGCTCCCTGTGAGGAGTGCCATCCCTGGTTGGGTGGTCCTGGGTGGTGTAAGAAAACAGACTGACAAAAAAGCTGGGTGGTGATGGCAAACACCTTTAACCTCAGCACTTGGAAGGCAGAGGCAGGCGGATCTCTGAGAGTTCGAGGTCAGTCTGGTCTACAGAGCGAGTGCCAGGACAGGTGCCAAAGCTACACAGAGAAAATCTGTCAAAAAAAAAAAAGAAGAGAAAAAGAAAAAGAAAGAAAGAAAGAAAGAAAGAAAGAAAGAAAGAATAGACTGACCAACCAAGGGGAGAGAATCATTAAGCAACACTCTTCCATGATCTCTGCATCAGTCCTGACTCCAGGTTCCTGCCTTGAGTTCCTGCCCCAGCTTCCCTGGGTGAGGAACTGCTAGATGAAATAAACCCTTTCCTCCCCAAACTGCTTCGATTACGGTATTTATCACACCAATAGAAATCCCAACTAAGACGTTGTTGTTGTTGAGCTAGCGCTGCAGCTCCTGGAGGATGTTGGGATCCCCAGAAAAAGCAACCCCTCACAGAACAGGTCTGCAAAGAGCAGGTAACTGACAAGGCCTGAGCAGGAAGGGTGGGTGGGTCTCAGAGCAGGAGCCCTGTCTCTGGTCCTCCAGAGTCGGCTCAGTGGGAACCCGTACAGGTTCCCCTGCCGGTGGCAGGGTCTGTCTCTAGAGCAGCCTTTCTTTCCTGGCAAGTGTCTAAGATCCCTGGCGAGAGCAGGGTCTGACTCTGAGACGTTAGGCTTCTTCTTCCCAAGAGAGTGGGGGCATCTGGGAGCTGGCCCTTGGCCAACGCCATAGCCTGCAAGGAACTACACTCCCTGCTGACTTTTCCTTCTCCTCTCTGGCCAACAAACAGCCTCCCCTGTCTGCATAAGGCCTGAAGAACCTGGGAGCTCTGATTGGATGCAGGTGCATACAAATGAGGTGTCAAATGTGACAAAGCCGGAGAGAGTTGTCAAACCAAAGAGAAGAAAGAGCCCAGCAGGCCCACAGCTCTATCCCTTGTCCACAGTCCCTGGGAGCGCACTCCTGAAGCTTTGGCCTTTGCCATGCTAGCCAGGGGTCTGAGCTTGCTTTTGTCTGTTGGCTGTCTGGAATTTCACTCCAGGTTGCCCTGAGTAAAGTCCCAGTTTCTTCCAAGAGCTGTCCAACCTTTGCTATAGGCTTTCAAATACCATGTTCTGCATTGGGAGTTCTTATGTGTGTTACACAAAAGCTGGTGTGTGTGTGTGTGTGTGTGTGTGTGTGTGTGTGTGTGTGTGTTTCGTTCCCTTTGATGCCAGGACCACCTGGCTGTCAGCTCTAATGTCACTGCATGTTCAGTACAATTGTGGTCATGGATTGTCAAAAGGCAGCAGGATCCTGGCTGCAGAAACTGGCTGTTTGGGGGTTTCTGCTTGAAGATCTGACAGTTTTGTACCCAGAGTTCTCCATCATGGCTTCTGCTGCTGATCTCAGATCAATGTTGGGAGCCCTTCTAGTGTTCTGGTCAGCGAGAATTGCCCCTGGGGGCCTGTCTTGTCCACTACGGTTAGGAGGCAGAACCTTATGTAGTGACCAGGTCATAAAGACAAAATTCTTATTATTGGTCAAATCCCCCTATTGTCTCCCACCCTGGCATGGGGCTGGAAAAGATGGTTCAGTAGTTAAAAGATCACTGACTGTTCTTCCAAGGGACCTCAAGGTTGATTATTAGCGTCCACATTGTGGCTAACAACAGTTTGTAACTCGGGTCTCCCGAGGTCTGTCACCCTCTTCTGGCCCCTATGGGTACTGCATCAAGGTGGTGCAGGCAAAACATCCATACATATAAAATAAAAATTAATCTCAAAACAGATTTTTAAAAACTACCCCAAACACTCCTTCTTGGCTTCGGTGAGGGTATTGTAAAACAGCATATGTGTAGGAAGTAGCTTCTGCCAGACAGCAAGTTGTCAGGGCCCTCAGTTTTAGCTTTCCAGACCCAAGAGCTATGAAAATCATCTTCTGTTGTTTC